>NW_026970931.1:0-32200 GCF_963678635.1 Symsagittifera roscoffensis
CTGACATCTCAAGTCAAGCAATCACCACATTTTTTAATAATAAAGATTATTTTAGAATAACCCCACTTACCATTGATGTAACACCTATAAACTATAATTCAATATTCACCAATAGAGAAGGAAATAATAGTTTAAATTCTGCATTCATTAAGCAAGAAATTTTAAATGGAACAAGAAGTCTTACACAACAAGATATTCAAACTCCATCACATTTCGTGAATGAAGAAATAGTTTAAACAATGACCAACCACAACACAGCAAAACATTTCTCCTATGTGCCCCAACATTCACAATTCTAAAAAATAAAAACACAGTATTTCCACAAAGAACTACACAATCGACAGTGAAACCTTCAGTTATTCCAAAACTTTCACAGATGGACTATCAAACATTTAGATCAGTAACAACGCCAAGACCAGAAAATAAACAAAAAACATCAAATAGAAAAAACTTCTCAGATCATAATTAAATTTTTTCCAAAAACCCAAATCAACAAAACCCCCCAATACGAAAAATCAAAATCAACCGCAACCACAAAATCAAATTGTACCACAACAAGTTTCTCAATAAATCGTCATCATAATAAATGGAAAATCGAGCCATATACACGAAACGAACAAAGGCAAACAAGAAATCACCCTACCTCATATAATAACTTTCAATCACAAAATCCAGCGAATACACAAAATTACCAACCGAATCAAATGCAAAATGGAATTCCACTACCATAATAGCTACAACAATATGAAATAACAAAGACTCAAATTACAAGTTTTTACTATGAATCCTTATCTTATGGGTGGATCCTCAATATCTTCAAATAAGCCATTAATGGTATTCACAGGAACAGATCTCAAATACTCCGTAGAAAATTATTTCAAGGCAGTCACAGCAAATTTGATTTCAAATATAGGACCTGAAACAGTAAAGACACCACTTCATCAAAGTTGGATACATAGACGCACAGTTCTAATCCAAACACCACTTGATGGCGCAGCCAAAAAATGGTTTTTAGTTTTACCTATAGATATTAAATCAGACTGGAAAAGATTCACAAAAGAGTTTTCAAAAATGTTCGACTTCAAAAGAAACAAACAACACTAAAGAGTTTTATGCAATGAAATCCGTAGAATCCCAAATGAAAAAAAAAAAACAACTTGCAGTAAGAATTGAAATTTTAGTAAGAAAATCATATTCCCTTATTATGCATGATTATAAAAATTTTAAAAAATGACAGAAATATGAATGATGACTCTTGCACCTCAATTAAGAAAAATAGCAATAAAAAACAGTGCATCACATCCATCTTCAAAAGGAGAATCCGATATAGACTTCAGACAACAAGTAGATAAACTAGAACCAGCTGAAATCACTATGAAAATGTAAGAAACAGAAAACTTAAAACTACAATTTGTAAATAACATCCAAACCTCTCCTTCACAAATATATAATATTCATCACTCTGACACTAAACTAGCTGAAAAATTTACTCAAATTTTAAAAATCTACGAGAAAAACCCAAACTTAAAAGGCAAAATATCTTCAAAAAATGGTTTAACTATTGCCGCAGGTACGGACACAGCATTGCTGAATGTAGACAAAAACACTAAGATAATCAGAACAAACCACAGAAACACAGAGAACCAAATAAATCATTCTATCAATACATGAAAAAAGACCAAAATCTACCAAAAAAAAAACATTCACAGTAGCAATAGTTCAGGAAAACCACTTCCTGATAATTAAAATGGCTCTAGAGAACAATCATCTTACAGATATAACTATCGTGGAACATCTCCAGATCAATAATTTCACAAAATTTCTCACAAAATACATATAGTCGATTAAACAGTCAAAACAATCGATATCGAAATAATTATTCAAGATCAAATTCAAATAGAAGCAACTATTCGAACTTCGTTAAAAACAATTCCCGTTCAAACTCTCTTAATAGATACTATTCAAACGATCGATCCAGAAACTCCAAAGAAACGATATAAACAGAAATTATTCGAATAATAGAAACAGACAGTATCAAAATAACAGATCACGAGACTATTCAAACAATAGATCAAACTGTCAAAGATGAAACTTTAATAGTTATCACAATAGATCACGTGACAATTCTCAAAATATAATCTCGATTTATCAAAATTGACTAAGAAATTTTTCCCAATCACCGCAATCTCAAAATCAGAATTCACAACAAAACTATAGAAGTAGTACACCTAAACACCAAATACAAATTAACCAAGTACAACCAACTGAAGAAACTCAATCAGACCTTCCCGGTATTTATAACACAGAAACTACAGAATTACATCTAAATCACGTAACTTGCGAATCCACAGACGATGAAAGTGAAAGAGAAAATACACTTTCAATAAACATGCTTCAGATTGAAACACCATTAGAATCGAATTATTACCAAAATAATTATGACAATTTCCAAAACCCTAATAATATTCAAGACTTTAAAGGAAGTTCAAGCACAATTAGTATACATGAAAACACATCAAAGAAAATACAACTACCCAAAGAAAAAATTTGGATAATACCACTTCTTTTAGAAAATCCAAATAGTAAAAATTTTCAATCACCAGTCCTCGAAATTGATTTTTTAATAGACTCAGGAGCAGAATCAAATATAATAAATTTTCCAAGTTTTATAGCCTCATAAACATCAAGCAAATAAGCTACAGCACAGGGATCAAGTTTAACTAGTTTTGGAAAAATTTAACTATTTCCTATTCCCACTCGAACAATGGAACAAAATAAACTCCTAACCAAACCCTTTAAACATACAATCCATATCACAGATATAAAACACAATATCATTAGAATACCATTTATCACTAAATATATTCTTACTATTTTTATCTTAAATAGCAAAATACACATAAAGGATAAATACACAAAAATACGAAATTCATCACTTACTTCTTTTCAATGACTAAATAAACCACCACCATTTTTCTCAAAACTCTATCCTAAGAACGACAACACCTGAAACCACTAGAAGGGCATGCATATAACCTTTCAGTAAATCAATTTGGTCAATATATAATGAAACAAAACAGACAACGACTATATATGCCAGACCTTGTCAGACCTTGAACTCAAACAAATTCACAAATTTTTCCGAGCAACAATCTCATCAATCAAATACACAAAAAAAACAAATTCAGATATCACTTCATTAGATGGATACAATAAAAATCTCCCTAAAAATAACATTACCTCTAGGACTTCTAGGTTATTGCGAAACAAATGCAACAATCTCTCCCACATTAGAGTGAATAATTTTTCAAAGTTATTAGATATATATCTATCACTAATTCTTGATGAAGAATTACCAATTAATAAAATAGTTAATGATAACAAACAAAACACAGACTTTTTTTACAAAATCTTCTCATTTTAAACCGACATTCCAGATTTCAAAATACGCCAAGCAACAACAAAAATTCCTCACAATAATCATTTTTCAACATTCTCAAATTACACAAAAAGAATTTGAACAACTAGTCGAACTGCTACTAAAAAACCCAATGGTTTACGCCAATTCTAAGTTTGATGTTGGAAAAGTAAATTCGCCATTACATCTATCTCTAAAACCTGATGCAATTTTCAAAAATCAACGAATAAGTAAAGTCTCATTTCACTTGCAGGACAAAGTTAATCGATTACTAGATTTTCTAGAACAATATGAAATTATTTCGCCAGTATTCCCCAAAAGAATAACCAAAAGGAAACACATTCATAAATCCCGCTATTATTTTAGCTAAAGGAGAACCATCAAAAGTCGTACTAGACGCAAAATATCGCAATTCACTCATTGTTAAATCTAAATGCAATTGGCCTATAGAACCA
Source organism: Symsagittifera roscoffensis (assembly GCF_963678635.1). Taxonomy (NCBI): domain Eukaryota; kingdom Metazoa; phylum Xenacoelomorpha; order Acoela; family Convolutidae; genus Symsagittifera; species Symsagittifera roscoffensis. Next base: position 3,874 of record NW_026970931.1, read on the forward strand.
ATTCAAGTAATTCTCACAAAGATAAACGGATAATGTTTCAAAACAGCTGACAAGAACAGTGCATGCAATCAAATGCCACTAGATGAACAATCACGACGCTTAACACAATTTGTCATTAAAAACCAACAATACGAACTTAATAGACTTTTCTATGGAATTTCCATAGTACCAGCAGCATTCTCAGCATTCATGAGCAAAATTTTTTGACCACTCAATCTCTGTAAAATTGTCATAACATATTTAGACGATGTTTTCATGCAATCACAGACAAAACACGAAAGGTTTAATGTCTTAGATAAATATCATCAAACACTACTTAAAGAAAACATAAAAGCAGCCCCAGATAAATCACATTGTTTTCTCACCCGTGTAAAATTCCTAAAACATATTATCGAATGAAATACGATCACACCATTAAAGTCCCGCATAGACGCAATCATCAAACATCAACCACTATCAAATAAAAATAAAATCCAAGAATTTCTTGGAATGCTTAAGTAAATTTTAAGTAAATACGTCTATAAAATGCAACCGTATTTAAGACCATCTAATATTTTTCTTTGACAGCAAAATGATTTTGAATGGACGACAGAACATCAGAAAAGAATTGAAGAAATTGAAACACTTCTCACTGAACAAATATCAATTAACAATCCAGATCCAGATCAACCATTTCATGCCATGTGCGGCGCCTCAAATTTTGGCATCGGCGCAGCATAATTACAATCACACAATGGAACAAACAAAATGAATCTTATTTCTGCAAACTCAAGACTATTTACACAAGCTGAGCTTAGACTCTATTCACTTATCAGAGAATGCACAGCTATAATATACACTCTCACAGAAACAGAATATGAATTTTTAATACTTAAATCAAAACATCCAACAGTTCTCTTTACAGACCACAAACCTAAAAATTTTCTTTTCACACAGAAATCAAATGCAAACAGATTTCAATTAATTTTAATGAAATTCCCAAACCTACATATAAATTGGACGGCAGGAGAACATCTTGCACTACCAGACACATTTAGTAAAAACACACCACGTGAATTATTAACAAGAAAAACAACAGTAGAAGTACCAAAAAACATTAAGTTTTTTCTTGCAAAAGATGATACATCACCAAGACTAGAATGCAAGTATGCATTAAAAACTGACGCTGATCAAACACAAACAAATAAATTACACTTTCCATTATTATTAGATTGCCAAAACAATCATTACGAAGTAGACCTCTTAGGAAACTCTACATTTAAAGCAATACCATATTCATCATGGATAAAAAAAAACACACAACAAAAACCATTCAAACAAAAAATTTACAGGACAGATCTATTCCCTTCAAAAGAAAAAGAAAAATTAACTGATAATATAATTTTATCAGAACCTCCGGAAAACGATACAAAATACATAAATCAAGTTTTTATCCTCCATGACCCTCTCAATAACATACCACTCTCAAAGTTAGAAATTGAAAAAATCTTTCTACCAAATACAGAGAAATTAACACTTGAACTACTACAAAAAATACCAAAATCTCGACCCAGTCCTTAGACAATTTAAATCAAACAAAACCCATAAAAGCAGATGTCACAATTTTAGGAAATAAAACTTTTCTAAGACACTTTAGAAAATTTATTAATACATCCATAAATGAGAACACAAATATTTTAGAATATCAAACATTAGAGTTTAAAAAGTACCATGTTTACCGCTAAGTATGATACTCCTTGCATTTCACATTTCACATTCCTTTAACACAAAAGGACAAGCAGGATCAGAAAAAACATACTCAAATTTAATCCAAAATGTTTACTTTGCCAATGCACCAATTTAGATTAAGTATTATGCAATGATTGTATAACAAGTCAATTAAATAAACCATACCCACACCAACTACACACCAGCTCAAAATTTAAAAATTGGAACTTTTGTCTTAATCCCAAACTTTGTAATACAAAAAAGAATATCTAAAAATATACAATCAATCTGAAAAGAACCATTTGAAATTATTGACAAACCCACTGATGTAACAAATAAAATTTATTAAAACAAATAAAAAAAAATTGTTGAACACAGAAACAATCTTTTACCATACTATCCGAAAGAATACGCCCTTTGCGAACTAACACAATTATACTCCTCAACACAGTTGACTTAAAATTGTCCACAAGAACTCAGATAATAATCAAAAACAAATAATTGATACAAATAGTTTACCACAAATCTTAGAAACTAAAAGATGCTCAACAGAAATCCCGAGAATTAAAAAATAAACAGATACCTTAAAAACCAAGAAAAAACCAAAAACTAGAAGAAAAAATCTTTCCACAGGAAATAAAATAAATCTCTCAAAACCGACAATCATCACGACTTCGAAATCAACCACGAAAAGATTACAAAGCTACATTCCACAATCTAAAATATTTTAAAAACTTGAACTCCAAAAACCTCTTTAAAATTAATTAACGTTTTTAAACCTTCAGAAAAAAAAGCAAACTCGTTTTCTTTTCAATATTCGTGTTGAAACCCTTGAACAACTAGTTCAACTTCAACCAATCAGAAGCTATTCAAACATCAACTCATTCTGACACCACTTCTTTAGCCGACACTCTGCAAACTTCAAACATATATATAACTGTAACTAAAGGACCTCCAGGTCAAAAATAAGCAACACGCTTATATTTGACAACCAAAACAAACAAAAGTTAAAAATTACAACCCGCGCCTATCAACTGGTACAAAATTCAACAAAATTGTCCCAAATTACACTCCAAAATTCCCTTGAGGAAAAATATTAAAATAGCTTTAAAGAAAAAATAGGTCATTGTCAATTAGTTTAAAGTACGAATAACCTCAGATACCCCCGATCATCCAACAAATAAAAACAAAATCAGAAAGCTTACTCCTAGACCTCCAGACTTCTCTTCACCAAAAATTGCCAAAATTCAACCCACTTGTCAAAAATCAATAAACAATCCAACCACACTCAAATTTTGTCTCTACAGGAACATAATAATTCGACAAGAACGCATCATTTCTCAAATGCTTCTTTCTGAAACAGTCAGTCTTCTAAAAATACAACTTCAAAACTTTTTTCAACCAAATCAACCTTCTTTCAAGTCATCATACTTTTCATTATAGATACTTTTGAATTATTTCTCTTTCTCTTTGTATTTTTTTGCAGTTCATCATAATTTTCTATTCAATTTTGCAAAAATCCTTGACCACCTCCTCAGGTACGATATTTCAACAACTATCTAAATGATAAGACTGTTTCCACCTGTGTTCGGTCTGTGGTGGGTCGGTCGAGTATATCGTCGGTCTGTAGATTGGCTGTATGTATCTCGATTGAGAACACGATTGTTCAATATATATATATATTTCCTTCAATAATTTTCGAAAATCATTAAGAGGAAACAACGGAATAATATCTGTTTCGGAACAAAATTATCAAGTTTTAAACAAAATCGAAATCGAAAGCGACTTTATTGTCACTACTTTTGCCAATTAGTGGGGATTTTCACGCTTGCCAGAAGTTAGAAGTCAATTCTGGCCAAATTCTAATTAAGTTCATGTCCAGAACATCATTTAAAAACAAGTTTGACTAAGGAACATTTTTTATCTGGTTCAAATCAAGTGTATTCCAAGTTTTTTAGTAGTAAAATACTTGGAATGGACGGGATTCGAACCGGCGACCTTTCGGTTTCAGGTCAAGTATGTTACCGCCAGACTAGCTGGTCTTGATATGCTTTCATTTTAGTTTCAATGCTGAACATCCTCGGGCCCCAACGGAGCGAGAACTGGGGCGAGTTTAACAAGAGGTCGGGTTAAATCTCCTGTTGCGGTTTTAAGGAGTGCGGAACGGGCGGTAGCGTCTTTGCCATAGTTAAGCGTTTTAACGCGAGCGTAAGGGTATTAACCACGCGGGCTACTATCCTCGACGATCCAAACAAGATCTCCGGCTTTGAGTTCTTGCTCGGTAGGTGTGTGCCATTTACGGCGTTCGTTGAGAGTCGGAACGTACTCGCGTAGCCATCTAGTCCAGATGGCGTTAGCGTATCCTTGTGCGCGAAGATAACGCTTTCGATGATCGAAATGTTCGTCCGTCGCAATCGACGGGAAACTAACTGACCGCTGGCCTATCAAGAAGTGATTTGGCGTTAAAGCCTCAATCTCATTCGGGTTACTGCCTACCGCTGTAAGTGGACGCGCATTGAGGGACTGTTCCACCAGACAAAATGTGGTCTGGAGTACCTCGTCGGTTAATTTACGGGGTGTGAGGATGGAGTAGAAAACTCTCTTGCAACTACGTACAAGACGTTCCCAAGAGCCACCATGATGTGGCGAAGATGGTGGGTTATACTTCCATTCGATGCCTTTGTGGACATGGAGAGCGGGCGCAAGATCATTCCATGCTCGAGTACACAGAAGAAGCTCTTTCTCTACATCAACAAAGTTAGTACCATTATCGAACCAAATTTTCGATGGAGTTCCTCGTCTAGCGATGAATCGTTCTACTCCCATGACACAAGAGCTTGAATCCATTGATGGTACGACTTCAATATGGATGGCTCTAGTGGTCAAACAAGTGAACAAAAACGCCCAACGTTTCTCCAAACTCCTACGGATTGTTACGTGAAAGGGTCCGAAGTAATCGACTCCGCAATTGTTGAAGGGCGCTTGGCGGTATCCAAGACGCTCAATTGGCAGATCAGACATGAAAGGGGTGATGGTTTTCAACTTTCGCTTTCGGCAGTTTTTACAATTAAGTTCAATGTTACGGAGCAATGATTTTAATTTTAAGATTGCATATTCTGTCTGGATGACAGATCGTAGGTAGTCAATTGACTGATGCTCATGTTTGTTGTGTTGATGAGCCACAAACAATTTGACTAATGGATGACGGCCATCAAGTATGATGGAATATTTATTTTTAAATTCGAGTTCAGAGAGACGACTAATGCGTCCTATGGATCTAAGAAGTCCATCGGGGTCAATGAATGGGGAGAGAGTTGCAATAGGGCTTACATTCTTAACATATTTCTCGGAACTCAATAATTTGAACTCTGAGGGGAACGCTTCTTTTTGAGAAAGAAGAAACAACATTCGTTGAGAATTATCTATCTCAGACGGTTTAACGATATTAGCGATTGTTCCACGGAAATGATTAAATTTAGGATTTAATCAGAGGATGAATGCTACTACGCGCAATAATTTGAGAAACGAGCTGTAACGTTTCCACTTATTGACGGGTTCAGGGACTGACGGATTGATTACAAAATTAGTGGCAGTATCGATGATAACATCGATAGGAACTTTTAATTTTTTTTTGTAATCACATCGACATTTGGTCGAAAGGGCCAATCACTGGTTCTGAGGAAGCTGGGACCTTGAGTCCAGCTGCTGTCCTTCAAGGCTTCAGCGGCAATACCTCGAGTACCAGTATCAGCTGGGTTGTTTTCAGTATCTACGTGATACCATTCGTCGACCAGTATTTCGCCTACTCGATTAGCGACGAATACTGGCTGCTTTGCAGTCGAATGGAGCCATTGTAGCACAGTGGTGCTGTCAGTCCACATAAAGACATCATTTACAGGGATCGAAAGTGCTTTCATGATATCAATTTTGAGGCGTGTAGCAAGCAAAGAAGCTTGCAGCTCTAATTTTGGGATGGAAATAGCCTTCATTGGTGCTACGCGGGCTTTACCCAAAGTGAAGGCGAGTTTTGTCTCATGTGTATCAATAATGCGCGCACGGAGAAATCCAACTGCACAGAAGACTTCCTGTGAATTGTCACCAAACATGTGGAGTTCAATTTTGTCAACTGCGGATGGAAAGTAGATCTCGGTATGATCAGTTGACCCAGGATGGGTAGACCAGAACCGCCATTCGAGGAATTTGGCATTCAAGTCCAAAGGAAGTGGGTTATCCCATTGTTGACCACTGATTCTCCAAATCTCTTTAAGAAGTAGTCGGGCTCTGACAGTGTACGGAGCGACTAACTCAATAGGGTCGAAAACTGAAGAGACAAAACTTAGAACTGTACGCTGGGTAACAGTATCCTTCAGTTCGCTGTTTACACCTCGACTAACTACCAATGTATCGAGAACGTGATCCCATTTCAAACCTAGAACATGCGATTCTTGACCTTCACTACTTAGAATCCTTAACTTGACTTAAATTGACGCTTGACGTACATAACTCTTTCTGAATCTCTTTGACATTGCTCACAAATTTTGTCAACTTAAATCCTCCTAACTTAAGTAGTTCTACAAGGTCATTTCTTAATTTTAATGCCTGTTCAGGTTCGGGAAACGAATCAAGATAATGGTCCATATAGAATTTTTGCATCACGGCTGACGCCGCGTCGGGGAACAAGACTTGATTGTCGCGAGCTGTCTTTTGAAGAGCAAAATTAGCACATGTGGGCGAGTCACGAGCTCCGAAAATGTGTCGCGTGTATTTATACGTCACCACATCGGTTGTGGGATCCTCCCGCCACAGAAAACGAAGTGACAGTTGGTCAATTGGGAGAACACCAACCTGAAGGAACATGCCTTCATTATCAGCTGATACTGCATGTTGATGTTGACGGAATCTCATTAAGACGGCCAGCAGATTCTGAAGCAAATCTGGGCCAACCAAAAGAGCTTTATTAAGTGACGATCCATGAAATTTGGCTGCATCATTTAGGACGCGGCGGACTTTTCCGGGTTTATTTGGATTAATCACGGGGTGATGAGGAAGATACAAATCCCTAGCGGAACGATTTGTGCAGTCATGTGTATTCACTTTGATGACGTAACCTTTGTCAAAATCTTCTTGAATGTTTTTTGCGTATAAAGCCCTGAGGTTTGCGTCTTTGTCTAAACGTTTTTCCAGAGATTTAAGTTGTGCTAAGGCGGAGTAGTAGTTGTTGGGCAACTGTGAGAGGTTTTCGGCCCAAAGCATCCCAACGGCGTATTTATCACCATCATGTATAGTTGATGCTTCTAAAATTTTATTCGCCCTTTTATTGTCTGACGATTGGGCATCTACTTGTTTATACGTACCGTATGATTCAAGTTCGTACCAAGATTTGACCTGCTCTACCAAACTTACATCTTCGATGTTACAATGCAAGCATGTTGAGATCAGGCCGGTGGAGGCAGGGAGTGGACCACTTAAGACCCATCCAATTGGGAGGCGAACGGCGAAAGGTGGTTTTTGGCTTTTATCTTGGCTGTATTCCAGAGGACAAATGTACTCATAAACATCTTGACCTAAAATCACTTCGACATCAGCGTACCGAAGTGATTGTACTGCCAGGATACTGCCAGGATAAAAGCCAAGGTGGTTTTTGGCTTTTATTCTGGCAGTATTCCAGAGGACAAATGTACTCATAAACAACTTGACCTAAAATCACTTCGACATCAGCGTACCGAAATTCGACTGAATCAATTGGTTCCAAGTGAGAGTATTTCTCTTGCAAACAACGAACGTTAATTATATCTGAACCTATGTAAATGTTGTTTTTCACATATGCACAAACGGTTAACAAAATATCTGGATCAAATTCAGAAGAAACGTTCAAATAAACTTGTTCTGAAGTAATATCTTCGGAACAATTGGCGCCATTGACAGTCAAATCAATTTTCCTACCTGTCAGATTGAGTCTGCGAGCGAGTTCAGGCGAAGTACAAGAGTGACTGCACGCTGTGTGACATAACACAAGTGCGGTGATTTCAGAGTCATTTGATGATAATATGAGATTTATAAGTGGCATCAGTCCTTTTAGATTCATAAGGGATGTCCCACAAGTATTGTTTTGCGTCGTGGGTCTAAATGGAGTTTGAACTGCGGGATTGGCTGCAGTTGTGTGCGGTGCATAACCAGATTGGTTATTTGTAGGGAAAACGCGTTCTGCGCCGTGCAGTAACACATTATGAGTGCTCTTGCACTGTGGTTTAGGACAAGTTTTGGGCTTGGGACATTTCCTAAACATGTGATTTCCTTGAAAACAAGAAAAGCAAAGCTTTTTTTCAGCGCAAAATTTAGCACGCTGTGTTGGAGTTTTTTCTTTAAAAACGCTAGATTTAAAAATTGAATGCTTGCCTTTACAAACTAAACATGGACTATATTGAATATTGGCGTCAATCTTAGCTTGCGAGTTTGCGGCAAACATTTTAACATCATCTGACAAGTTTTGAGAGTCCACAGCACTTCGGAATTGTCCAATCCATTCAAACCACTGAAGTGGACAGCCACCGTATTTCCTAAGGTTCCACGGTGGTAATGGATCCTTACGGTTGAAAGTTTGTATTTCCTTTAAATCTTCAAGGGTTACTGCATTAGGTGGTGGTTGAACTGAGGTTGAAGCGAAATTGTGTGGCTGAGGAACAAATGATGTCGGATAAGCTAAGGCACTATGTGGATAGCTGGGGACTTCAGACAACTGCTGTGTTGACACTTGCGCTTGGTTATTGTAAAACACTGTCCCTCCAACAGTGCACGGGTATTGTGAAAGTGGTGGTTGCACTTTTGGTGTGACAGTTTGAACGGCATTTAACGCCTGGGGTACTGTAGAATCTGACGCGGTAAATGGCGCGGTGGTTGGAGGTGCCATTCTCCAGGTATTCATATTGGGTATATAACGAACTGCATGTGGATGGTTGAAGGATGGTTGATTTGTTGAAACACGAGTTGAGCTTTTAATACTCGCTGGTGGAGCAGTAATAGGAATCAGGTTCACCGGCTGGGTTGCCGTATTGACTGTTGTATTAATTGGGACAGAAGCATGTAATGTGGGGACCATTGCCGCTGGCATACGTGGAATGAAAGGAAGCGGGGGCGAGGACGGGGGCGAGGGAGGTGGCGGCGGCGGTGGGAGAGGTTGAGAAGGAACCTTCAAATTATGAACGGTAGATGATACCACCGATTGTAATGGTAGGCAAACGCTTGGGTTGCTACTGGATGGAAAAAGGTGGACGTTTATTAGATCAACCGTGCTTGGTGGTAGAGACGAAGAGACCAAATTGGCGATGCCCGGAGGTTGAGGTTCTTGTCGGGGAACAATGGTTATAGTTAATGCTAGTTCCGACGAATGTGTATCGAGTGTTTCATCTACCCAATCTTTTGTTCGGGTTTCAGCGACAACTTGTTGTGTTCTACTCGAAGGCAGAGCGGTTTTATTGATGTCGGTATCATTGTCCGAATCATCATCCATTAACTCTGTTTCAACTATTTTGGCCTCATTGAGCTTTCGTTTGTTCTCCTCAACAAGTGTCTCAAGAGCCAATTCGTTTTCTTTTTCTTTTAGGCGGATACCTGTTTCATTTTGTCGCTCGATTTCAAGACGTCGCAATTTTGCTATTTCGAGTTCGCGTTTGCGCTGACTGGAAGTCATTGAAGAAGCTCTAGAGTGCAGGGAACTATATCGGGTTGACCGGCTGACAGTTGAAGCAGCTCGCGATGCTTGCGGGTCAGCATCACCAGTCTCTGGAAACAAAGTTTTCGCCATTTCCAAGTGCTTAATTGACAATTCCAGCATTTCATCTCGAGCGCAAGTAATGCTGATCAACCAAGTGTCAAGATCAGCGAGAGCACTGCTAGGTTCTAGCGTTTTTGAGCAAGAATGCGAAGGTCGTCGTTTTTCCTTATTGCGTTTTCTATTGCTATTTGGCACTGCTGGATAGACCTTTCAACTTTGACTGTCCTTACCTTTGCTAAGAGTAAGTCTTTCAGATATGAATAGAGCCTATAAAATTCCTCCTCATATTTCCTACGTCCGTCAAAACACCTAGACAGCTTCTGAGCTTGCTTACCTGTCATGACTTAGCTTTAAATAAAGGAAAAGCGGGCGGTTGTGAACTATCAAAAAAAGGGGATTAAAAAGTCAAGTGTGATGTCACTCTTCACACCTGCTCAGAAAAACCGGAGTTGCAATAAAAATCGTCACACTTTACTTTACAAAGGGGGTGGCGAAGTTCATTTTTACGATTAAGAGCGAGCGGAAATAAAAAAAAAAGGAAAACAGTAATTTAGAATTAAATTACAAATTGAAATACATTGACACTACAAAGAATATCAAAGGTTCTTTGCTGCAGATTCGACAACTAGGCGGCGGTTGCATTCGGCACGACGCTTTTTTTGAGAGGGTCGCTTTTTTTTGTTCTTTATTTTTCTTAAGTTTGCCGTATTACTTCGGACTATCGAGAAAGACTTTAGTTCAAGATCAGTTGCTTGTTGAATTTGGGAGTACTGACGGAGTAAGCGACGGTCTTTCTGCTTACGCTTAGAGATTAAGTCGCCAGTCACGCTCAAAACTAAAATGCCCGTTGAGCAAAGCAAATCGTAGATATTAGGAGTTTCGACTCGTTGACAATATACAATTGCAGCAATATTACTTTTGTAATAAAGCAGAAGGTTGCGCAGTTCGAATTCCGTGAGTGCTGTATCGTTGCTACTATTGTGCTTGCTTATTGAATTGTTGATCAGGTCGTGCCAGATTATTACATCATTTCTATGGGCTAATTCGCCGTCTAAAAAAGTTTGGGCACGTTTTGATTGGTACTTGTGGTTGAGACTTAAACCACCAAGGGCATAACAGTATTGCGATATACGGTTTTGCTCGGCTATACGTAGCGTTTTAAGAGCACGAGAGAGCGAGCTAGCGGCTAATATATACATTTACGGCGGCATTCTGCACGATAAAAAAAATCTGGGGGGAATCAAGTCAACCGGATTTTGAGAATCTCACACCTGCTCAGAAACAACCGGAGTTGCAAAAACTCAAAGGGATTGACTTGATATAGTGCTAAGGGTCTGTACACTGCGTAATTTTGCAGTGCTTACGTTTGCCTGGCTGTTTTTTTTGCAAAAGAAAATGACAAAAAATTTTTTTTTTTCGAAAATTTTTTTTTCTTATCGTCTACGTCAGTTTGGTACCGAAATTAGACGATTTGGGGTCGATTTCGGATATTTCAATATTTTGCGAAAAATTTCTCAAAAATTTTGACAAAATTTTTTTCTAACGGGTCGGAACGGTGGGTTCGGGTTTGAGTTATCGACTACTAACTATCAACTAGCAAATGAAACCAAAATGTTAACTTTTAGCTAAATTTTTTCGATTTTCGGTTTTTTTTTTTGGATTTCGGATTTTCTGGGTGGGGTATTCGGGTTAGACTATTGGCTAAAGCACTGCAAACATAATGAAATCAACATTTTAGCACACTGAATGGATTTGATGGGTCACAATAAAAAACTCTAAAGGATCGTAAAACAATTGTAGCTCTGGTTTATGAAGAAACTAAACTGAAAAGTTATGTCTTACAAGAGCTTTTTTTGTCAACTTCGGCCATCAAAAACTTTGGGGAGATTCCTGTCTCACTTGCAGACAGCTGTCTGCATACACCTTCGTGAAATTGCACAATCACCTTTCACTGAGGTACTTCTCACTCACAAAAAACTGAGTCGTCAAGGGTTTCGTCTGGTTTGTCGTCGATTGTCGGCGGACCATGTTTTCATCTGTGTTCGGTCTGTGGTGGGTCGGTCGAGTATATCGTCGGTCTGTAGATTGGCTGTATGTATCTCGATTGAGAACACGATTGTTCAATATATATATATTTTTCCTTCAATAATTATCGAAAATCATTAAGAGGAAACAACAGAATAATATCTATTTCGGAACAAAATTATCAAGTTTTAAACGAAATCGAAATCGAAAGCGACTTTATTGTCGATAATTTTGCCAATTAGTGGGGACTTTCACGCTTGCCAGAAGTTAGAAGTCAATTCTGGCCAAAGTCTGATTAAGTTCATGTCCAGAACATCATTTAAAAACAAGTTTGACTTAGGAACATTTTTTATCCGGTTCAAATTAAGTGTATTCCAAGTTTTTTAGTAGTAAAATACTTGGAATGATCGGGATTCGAACCGGCAACCTTTCGGTTTCAGGTCAAGTACGTTACCGCTAGACTAGCTGGTCTTGATATGCTTTCATTTTAGTTTCAATCTTGAACAAAGACAATTATTTAAAACAAAATAAACTTTTCTTCTTTTAGTAATATTTTTCACATTCCTCATTTCCCTAATTTTGACAAGATGCAAATGTATTAAAACAAATTAGAAATAAGTTTTGCCTTAGCAAAAATATTTCTAATCATTTTCAAAGAAAAATATTATAACCAACGTAAATTTTCTTCATAGTAAAAAAATATAAAGAATCTTTTAAAATTGCTAATCAACAACCCACACAACAGTCCCTACCGACTACAACATCCCAGGAACCTCCAACAACACCAACATCCAGTCAGACAAACCATCCTCAATCATCAAAACGTATTTCATTTCAAGAAAATCCATATACATTTGAAGAAAGACATTCACTATTGCCAGAACCTTTAGAACCTGTAGTTCGCCACGCATCCCACAATACGAATCAGTATATAAAACATACCCTATCCTTCAACAACATCTAACAAGTCAGTCAAGTCAAAAACAAAATACACCTACAATAAATAGACAAATAATACATCCAAGACGAAATAGAAAATTTACAACTCCTTCATTTTAACATACCCTCATCACTAACTCAGAATCCTCAGATCTTTCCAGTAGTACAATCCAAAGTACCCCCCCCCCACCATTACAATCTAGCTCACGATAAAACGTTCCAAATACACCATCGGTTTACTTAGGATCAACTCCCACATCCAAACAAATTCATGAAAACCCCTTTAACCCCTCAACTTCAACACGACATCTCCCACATTGGATGACACAAACTTTCACTTAAGGTGAACCAAGCTTGGTAAATGAGGCAATAGATATCTCATCAGAAACATCTTTGTCACTACCAGAAACCCTCTCACTTCATTCAACCCCTTCAATAAGTCAGATATCAACAACATCTTTTCCTCTAAATTTCCCTACAAGTTTAGACGATAGATATAAGGAATACTCAACCAATAATACAATCCTACGATTAGATTGGAATACATTCAGAGCACCTCCTCCACTATTTGGTCAACACCTCGACAGTAACAGACTTAATAACTGGGCACTCAACAAATTACAATATAGACACGACATTCATAAAGATATACAGGAACACAATATACAAATCATTACACAAGACAATTTAACACTTAAATTTGAAATAACAGTAAAATTAAACAAGGTAGTTTATGCCCCTCTCCCCTTAGCTCCACCAAATATAACAGCTCAATCATTACCTCCCCCATTTATCACAGCAGAAATTATCTATAAATACGATAGACAAACAAAAAAAGACTCTTGGATACATTACATTCTATAATCCCTATTCAGGACTATCCTACACGGGTTTTTTTTTCAATAAATATTTCTTTCCAAACCCTACCCCTTTTTAATTTTTCAGAAACAACAAACCATAAAAACCTTTCCCCTCGAACATGACCCCAATATTTATTAGTCACACACTATGATTGTAAAGAAAATGAACAAAAAAATACTACATAAATACGCCATTAGTCAAGTAACTCAATGTGAATCTGAACCACAAAAAACAACTTACGTAGTAGCGACAATTGATTCAAAAGCTAGAGCTACAACTTTAAAAGGATACAAGTTTACAGCAACATTCTCAGAGAAAAAAGTTCTCAAGTTTCAAATGGAAACAAAAATAGATTTGATCACGAATCTTTCTACCAAATTAATATAGAAAAATTTTCAGATCTTAGCCCTGAAGATTGTAAAAATGAAATCAATCGATTAAAATTGACAACAGCTAAAGGCACAAATCTAAAATTAGTAAATTTTCAAGTTTTTTTCAGACTCTGCCATTAAGCGGAATTTGAAAGATACCAAGGTCATATAAAATTAGATGACATATACCCATTCCACGGCGCACATGGACGACTAACTTATGATCTCCATGATAAAAATTGGATACCACACATTGGATTAAACAACCTTTCTAATTGCAAAGCTGACACAAAAAACAACGGAGATCAAGAAATTATGTTTTTTGATTGGATAATCTAACTAGAAAAAGTTCAATTAACACGAGATTTAAAAGATGACACTGTTTTTAGTCGAGAAATCCGATTACTTTGTAAAAACGACCAAGGATATTGCGATCCAACAACAAGAATACCAGTAACAATTGTTTCGTTACCCGAAGAAATATGTACCACTTTTCAAGTTGCAAAAATACACGCAAGAACGACAAAATTTCATCAAAAATTTTTTAATGAATCCATCCTTTATGATAAAGTAAACCCTGAAAAAAATAGACAAAAACAACCAAAGTTTCAAAAATATCAATAATATAGAAAACAAACTAACACTTTTTCTAATCTACCCAGAAACAGAACTCGCTTGCAAACATAACAGTCCATTTTATAAAACACAATACTCAGAAATCCTTGTAGAATACGAAAAAAGTTTCGACATGAACACAGAAAATCTAATAATTTTACCAGATCTAACACATCACGTTTCAAAAAACGACGAAAACTCATACATCTCAGTAAAATTTCTAACAAATGCAAGAAGAACTGGTAGAAAACTTAGACCAGAAGACAAAAGCAGTATACGCTTACAAAAACTATCACTTATGAACAATACTTATTTTGGTGCACTTCACTATGAAATTCACTAAGATATGAAATTAGATTATAAAATAAGTAGAATTTTTCAAGAATTGTCACTATCAGAACTAGAAACCCTTCTTCATTTATTTGAACTTGAAAGAACACAAATTCTACAATCACTTGTACTTGCAGTATAAAAAATATCTTATGCAGGATATTTATTGTCAGGAAAAAGATTAAATTTTATTAAGTACGAAGGAAATATATTATGGTATTAAACATGTACGAAATAAGTATCAACCTTATAAGTATTTGAAGATAAAAGATGTTACAAAAGAATCCACATATTCTACAAAACTAAAGTACATTTTGTTGACACGCTTTCTAGAAGAGCATATTTTGGAATACAGCCTTCCCATGTGGATCTGAAAATATCCAAAATGTTGTACAATTAAATCCCGATGAAGATAAATATTATTTTCTCACACCATACCCAACACTTATGCCACCATTAAAGAAAATTTCACAAGAAAGTTTTAAAGCTGTTGCCAGAAATCCAAACAAAGAATTACAATCAGTAGGTATATACTCCAAATCAGATATACCACATCACATCCGCACACAACAATTTCAAGAACTCATTACAAAAATGGACACAATACAAAGACAATCTATCGACCTTAATTTACGAAAGCTCGCAGAAACTACAGGAGTTTCAGACATCTACACACAAAACTACAGTGGATACTTTAGAGATAGAAAAGATTACATTAATCTAAACGGTGAAAAATACCGTCCACAAGATATTTCCCCCCATCAATATTTTTAGTTTTGTAAACTTGAAAAAAGAGTTACTCGCCTTTCTAGGATGGCCCTACTACATCTTAGAAAGATTGACTACATTATAGGCAATGTTTAATTTTTCTAGATTTTTCATTTTCAGTTTTGAAAGGAATTTGCAATACATGCGCAATGCACACACAAGTAAGCAAACAAGCAACTGTAGCACGCATACTTTTTGCAGGATTTTTCGGAATTTTTCAACCTCAATTAACAAAATACATTTAGACGCTCAAATAAGTGAATAAAATAAAAAACTATCAACTACACCCAATACATATGATAATTCACAAGACACTTGAAACACAACACCTACTGCACCACAATTACATACACTACAAAATAGCCATCCATTATCTTTAGTACGACGAAATTACAGAAATATATCTCTAACAGAGCACATCTCAACAAATCATAGATACCCACAAAGTCCAGTTACCCACATTGTAACACAACAGCCAACGAGAGGTATGAACAGATTATAGAAGAACCACACACCACTAATATCCACTCTCAGAACAACCATCTTTTTAGCCCAGGATTAGCCGCCAGATTGGATCCCTCAACCGTTCCATTTCATACTTATCCAACCTCCAACGTCACTCCCAAGTCTTACCACTTTTTGATCTCCCTCCCTACCCCGAGCTATTATATACTAACAATTCACCAAGCATGGAGTCAGACAACACTTCATCGAACACAGTTTTCACACCATATCACACTTTAATAACTACCGATGAAATTTTTAAACCCCCGATGAATTTGCAGACTGCGAACCTAGCCCACCACTTTTTCCCAACCCCCTTTCAACCAATCGATACTCAAATCCCCTATGAACGTTCCTCAGCCCCTTCCTTCTACACTGATGCAACTCCAATCTACTCCCCAATGACCAGCAACCCACCTGACCACTCTAGCCCCGTCGATACTGAACTTGAAAACTAATTAGATAATTTCATAACACTTCAACAACAATTACCACACCCTAAGACACCAACCATCCATCAGCTCTCACAGACCATGACATCCTCAGAATCCTCCAGCCCCTCATCCACTACTGGAGAAACCCGAGCCCACCGAGAATTTAAACGAAAACTCCCCAATACTCCATTCCCTTCTAACCCCCGACCAGATCAGACCTTCATGGATCATCCACTTCATACTAACACAAAGGAATTTCTCCAAGTATGCTTACCATTTTTCCCACAATACACTTATTATCACTCAAACCCTCACAACGACCAATCAAATTATGTCAACGAAAATGCATTATTTCCTACACATTCATGGACCTCATTCTATCACTTCAGTAACCCATTATCACTCCCACTATATAATAATCCAGATGATAACGAATTATGTCAAACGAGGCTTTATCATGCAACTACAGCACTTCACGAAAAACAGTTCACAATTATTGGATTAAAACAAACACTAAACAGATTCACTGCACAAAAAGCTAATAGACTTTCAATTAACCATTATGATCACTACCCAATGAAGACATCTTTTCTAATCACGATACTAACACTAACCCCCAACTAACCGAGAAATTTTTCATCAAATCCTTCTATGTAGTTACTATCAACTGCATGAATAAAAATATGACCACAATATATCCGCAGCACTTTGCAACACAAAAGCTTACGACTCTTATTTCAGTAAATTTAATCACTTTACATTCACCTTTATTTTCCTAACACCCAAAGAACGTGACTTAAACTGCTCACATCTAATTATGTTTCGCACAAAACAGACTCACACATACACTTACTATAAATTCATACAACACCATTACACAACTAAAACAGCATCACGAAACCCACACCATCGATTTCAATTCATTAACTCCAAATACATTTCACCATTTTTCTTAAACTTCACATATTATATCAAAGACACTAACATGCAAGGAATCCTTAGAAATTACGATCCTATCATACAAATGTAAATATTCTGCCCACAAACCCGAACTTTTAGTGTTGATGAATCCCGTCCACTAATTATCCCTCACGAATACATACAGCAAGTTGAAATCCCAATCCTAGAATACATACATAACACCAAAAATAATCATAAGCTTTATAATCTAATTCAAATTACACCGCATGACTTCTCACCAAGTAGCGAAGAGCACAAGATTATCAAAGCACTTGAACTGCTTTGGCCACTACTGCAAACTAAATATATCACCCGCTTACTTGCTAAACTTCTAACAACATCAGACGTCATTCACGATATTTTTTGCAAATGGATTTTTTGCTGATGATTAAGTAAGTATATTTATGTATTTTCACTAATAAATTCAAAGCACAACTAACCATTCTTTATAAATGTTTCCATTCTTCTTAGATCTCATCACACTATCATCTAAAACAATTAAATGACAAATTAAAAAATTGAAAAACTTCTTTCTTAAAAATTCAAAACTTGTATTAACAAATTGCAGTAAAATTCAAAAAGCAGTAGAGTTTCTCACAAATAGCAATAAATTGATAAATGCTCCCCAATGAGATAAATTCTTTTTGCCGAGCAGTAAATTCATAAATTAAAAACTTCCCCAAAAAGCAGTAAAAATATATTTCAACGCAATAAGTTCATGAAAACCGCAGATAAATTCATACAAACACTAATCTTTTTGCAAGACTTTTCTTTTAAAAAAATTGAATCGTTCACTCGCCCATAAATTTTCTTCGCAATCGCACAGCTGGCCCACGAAGAATTGTTTAAATAATGAATTTTAAGTTTTAACTTTCACTGATAACACCTCTAACCAGTTTTCCCACGTTTCAAACTTTCCTTTAACCCGGTTGGAAGGAATCATATTGTAAACTACAATAAGCAATGCAGCTTACTAACGTCACAAAACCACAAACTTATAAAATGACTAAGAAAGAATGCCCGCGGTACCCAAACCAGACTAAAACCAGATTAAAACTGGATAAATTATTCTTTTGAAGACCAATCTCAAGTCTAACCACAAAAAAATAAAACACAAAAAAAGTTGAAAGACAAAACCAAACCAAAAAATTCGATTTTTGAGAAAAGGACACAACCAAAACAAAAAAAAGAAAAAACAGTAAGAGAAACGAAACAAAAGTTTGAACACAAAAAGAGACTCTGCACAAAGAGACCTCAAGATTATACCCCATTCCTGGCCTCACCAACCAGAGGGACGTCCCGAGCATGCTCTATAGCCGGCCCAACCCACCGCGCTACATCACGCTTTGTGACACACACTCTATTTTTGCCAAGAGTTGCTCTAGGGTGAGTATGTATAGATTTAGTAAAGCCCAACAGACGAGCAGCAAAGGAGACGACAACCCAACTAGCTTCCAACTTCGGAATGGCAAATCTATTTGATTTGCTGCCTAAAGTCACTACCTCAAAGGATTTAGAGTATGGACTCAACATCGCACCAAAGAAAAACCATTGAACCAGACCAATGGCCATCTCGATGTTGACTACACGTACAGATCCTAGTCAATTGGCATTTCACACAGAAAAGTCAAACTTCACCCTGCACGCAGTCTCGCTCCAAACTTAACGGAATCGATACATCATTGCATCGATCAGAAGTCTTGACACAATCACAAAAGACTACCACGATCAACGAGACCCATCTAGAAGATACGAAAATAACCATCTCCCTCCGTCAAACACGAACAGTCACAATTCCCCTTTCTCCAAGAAGTCAATGCTCGCAACTTCAATAAGAAACTACATCACCCGTCCTTCACTGCATTAAACATTTAAAAATTGAAAACTCTCTAAACCCCGGATGGGTGGAACCAGATCTAAACTAGAATTTATAATTGGTTATAAATATAATTCTCTAATTCTATAAAATATTTTTAACTAACCGATCATTTTTATAACTAACATTTACATTTATTTTTAAGTGCTGAAACTACTTCTAGTTTCAGCACCAGAGAAATTTGAAAAAAAAAACTTAGAATACAGTTTTTTCTCCTTCTGGAAACTAACTCTCATAAACCGGTGTACACTAGATCTATTGAGACTAGGAGATATAAGAGTAAGATTAAGATCGGTATTAGACTAAGAAGTTGCACGAATCTATCCGGCCGAAAATAATATAGCGTGACGAGCAGACGGTGTACCCTATCTGAAATTACTCTGTGAGTACAGTATCTAATACATAACTCATCTGGTGCGAGCAAAAGTCTCAAACAGACCTTAACTAACCTAGAATTAGACAAAAATTATATTAAAATTAGACAAATTCAACATTTCATAAAAATGTTACATGATAAGAGCTTAATAGGTATGTCTCTACGTTTCAATAGATCAAAAGAACAATAGAACAATGGCCATCTCGATGTTCAAGTATACGTACAGATCCAAGTCACCAGGCACTGCATCCAAAGTCGAATACATGCCGTTCCCAAATGAGATTGGGAAAAGCAATGTTCCTATCTACCAGATCAACACTCATCACAACTGATCAGAAATCATGATACGATCTCCCGAAACGATCGTGATGACAACTCTTCTTCCAAACCAGAAAAAAGAATATGCTCGCAACCTCTAAAGAAAAACACCACCATCCATCCTCCACTACGATAAGAACATTGAAAAACTAAAACTCTCTAAGCCCCGGATGGGTGGAATCAGATCTAAACTAGTATTTATCATTGGTTATTATTATGATATTTTATCTCTATAAAAAATTTAGTACTAACCAATCATACTCCATCAAACTAACAATCTATTTTTTCGTAAAGTGTTGAAACTACTTGTAGATTCAACACCAGAACAATTTGAATTAAACTTAGAATACAGTTGTTCTCATTCTGGAACTAACTCGCGCAAACTGGTGTACACTAGATCTATTGAGACTAGGAGATATAAGAGTAAGATTAAGATCGGTATTTGACTAAGAAGTTGCACGAATCTATCCGGCCGAAAATAAGATAGCGTGACGAGCAGACGGTGTACCTTATCTGAAATTACTCTATGAGTAAAGTCAGTAGAACATAACTCAAAGTCAAAATATTTGTGACTCATTGTGGATCAAACTCAGTTTTCGAAGGAATTCACGCCGAAAAACCGATGGTCACGTTTCCAGGCTTTGCGGACCAATCTCTATCCTCAAACATTCTAGATAACTTTTGGGTCGCCAAACTGCTGCAGAAATTTGACTACCCTCACATGCAAGCTCTTATATCCGAAACACTCACTGAATACAATTACACTGAAATAGTTCAGAGGTCACAAAAAATCATGGACAATCAGTTTAAAAAAGGCGGGTTTAAACGGGGGCAGAAAATATCGAGAAGATGATTGAAGGTCAAATAAAGGTCAATACCACAATTGACTCGGATGACGTGATGGGAATACTGTTTTATCAGCAGATCGGAATAGCGGTGTCAGTTCTGACGTTTGTCATTTTGACAACATTTCTGGTCTTTTGTCTTAGAAAACTTTGAAGTCATACGTGGGAAAAGACGGAAAACGAAGCTCAAGGGCACAAAAAATATCTGGCAAAGATGACTAACTAAAAAACCATTGCGACTATAAGTTGTTTTATGACTCTTCAGATATAAAAGGATCGTAACTTTTTGAAGTTTTTTGAAGTAGGGATATTCTTGATGGCATAAGTTTTGTCTATTAAAGGAGATACTCCTGTGTCTGTTAATTAAACTCAAACGACTCGATTTCGTTTTTGAAAAATATAACTTTTAGCCATTTGACGGCGAAGTTTTAACTGTCAAGTGTCGCTAAAATTCAACTTACAATTAATTTGTTTAAGTTCAAAAAGGTCACCTTTGAATGCAATTAAAGTATCGTTACGATAAAAGTTTGTACAAAGAACTTTTAGAGTACATGATTCTTTGAAATTCCCAATATCTCCCAATCTGTAAGAACCAGTTTAAAATCATTTTGGTATATGCTAATCTAAAGTTTTGGCAGATGCTAAAATTGCCTTTTTTCGCTAGTAAAATTATCTAAATCTAATGGGCTATATGCATTTTTTTAAATCGAGTTTGGTAAACCAAACATCTCTGATGGACTTTTCAGAAAGAGTGGCCGTGACGTTGTCAACAAGTTCATGAATGTTTGTCATTTGGTATTTGTTCTTGTTTATTGGTTTATTTATGAACTTAGAGTAAATCTATTTGCCAATCTTGCAAGTTACAATGCTGAGCTAATAAAACGCAATTTTCAACTTTTTTGTTATGTCCTTCGGATTTCAGTCTAAGCAATTCTTTTTAACCTGAGCTTAGTAAAAGTACAGGTACGCTTCTCCACTCAAATTGAATTGGTTTAAGTGGTTCGTGTAAGAGAGTTATTTTCAATTGATTCTTGATTTTCCATATCAGAAAGAATAAGTTTTTATACTCTTTCTGTCTCGTTTTTTTTTTGTGATCGTAGAATAGATTACTAGGTCTTGGGGAGATGTGATAAGGGCAATTCTTCAGTTCCCACATTTGCCAAATTATCGTTTACTAATATTTTTTTTCGTGGTCGTCCGTTAAGAAGACAGGGCAGCTTTTGTTGTACCATCCGTTGGAGAATATGGGTATTATTACTTTGCCGATGTTTGTGATGGCCATCTTTGTGAATGCACAATACAAATCCTTCGTTCTATGATCCACGGGATGTATTTTGATGTAGCAGTTTCTTCACTGTCTATAAATCCACAATACAAATCCTTCGTTCTTTGATCAAATGGATGTGTTTTGATATAGCAGTTTCCTAACGTTAGTTCGTGTGTAACATTCTTCTTCAGGGAACTGAATGGGCTCGCGGAGTCTACCTGGACGTTAAAGTAAACATGATTTTCATCTTCCAAGGCAATCTTCAGCATTTTTTTTCAATTCATTTCCATTTCCATCGTAAATAGCGGTGACGTTAATTACTGAAAAACCGTCGTTGTCACTTCGACCTCTTTCGGATCACGCCTTAATGACACAACAGCATTCAGCCTTCTCTATGTACGAGATCGATATTTACCCCAGTGACATCTGACGGATATTATTCCTCTGTGCCCTTTACAATTTGACTCATTACAATTTTTACATTTTTACGTATTGATTTACAGTTTTTAGTGAAACGCCCTTTTTATTTACAGTTTTGACAGGTAGCGTCTTTAGCTGGTAGACAAGTAAAAGGTATTTAATAAAATTTTGTTCACATACACTTATACAGACTTTATACAATTAATTCTAGATGCAAATGAGACTTTTTTCCAGTCGCTCCTGTAAAATTGTTCTAGTGAAGCGCTGAGTCCACTATGTTAATCCTCTGATTTAGCTCTTGTTTATCATTTTGCATCGAAATGTCGGTTTTCCGTTAGATTTATGATTTCTTGTTTGATATTTGTAATGCGATAGTGTGGTTTTCGCTTTATTGGAACATTGATTTTTTTCTCAATAAAAGACCCATGGGGCTGCCCAAAGTTGCTCATGTATTGGTTTAAGAGCCGAGAAAGGATCATTTCGATTTACAGTTATTTTTACCTTTCGATTTACAGTCTTTCGATATACACTCTAAATTATTTATAAGTTCCTTCTTTCAAAGGCCAATTATGGTCTTCGCTTATCATTAAAGTTTCTTTTATTGCTAATATGTACAAAGTTTCCAAAATTTTAAAATTGTTGGTCATTTTAGATGGTTGTTTCCTCTTTTTTCGTTTATTCTCAACAAAAACTACGTTTAAGGCAATCATTGGAGTTTCGGGGAATAATTTTCTTTGAATAACGTAGTTTTTCATATTATATGTGAAAATGTCGCGTATCCTATCTCTCTCTCTCTCTCTCTCTCTCTCCTCTGGAGATATCGCATCTCTTAGCCATTTCTGCTAACGCTCCCTGAAACTGTTCTAGGTTTTCTCTATCTTTCTGTTTCCTGTTTAGGAGTTTGTGCCTTTCAAACGTTATGTTTGTCTTTCTGATAAAAACTATGCGAAAAAATCCCAAAATTTTCTAAATGAAATGTGATGGAAGTTAACTATCGTGAACTCGGGCGTCCTTTGCTTGTTCCCATTCGTTGCTTTCTGTGGCATTTTTTAGTGCTGGAGGAGTTGTAGGAATTCTATCCACGGGATCTAGCAGGAATTCAATGTCGCTGTTCTCTTCAGCAATGACTGCTAATAGGAACAGATCTCTCCAATCTTTCCAGGAAGTTGGGGGTCGATCGAGTGATTCTGCCAGTATTATGGAATTCCTCTGACGCCTAAATTATTATTGCTAGGCTGCGCCATGACAAAATAATCAAATGCTATGATTAATCCTTTTTAAAAGAAAAAAAAGCAGTTGAAACAGTGAATGACTGAATCATTAAAACAACGGTTAAGAAATTAGCTAAACCACTCCGAAGGAGTGAGCATAAAGTGAAGGTCAACTAAGACCGGTCTTTAAAATGATTAAATAACCTTAATCTAAATTCAGATCACAACCATCTTTGCTGTTTAAAAAAAAATTTTTTTTTTAGACAGCGGAATCACCTAACAGTTTGCGGTATTAGATGTATTGTTTTTTCAAAACTTGAGCTCATTAACAAGGTAATTTTTTTTATTCTTTTGAAGATTGTGACGAATGCGAAATAGAAAAAAAATCTGTGAATAATGGTTAAGCAGAAAAATAACAGTGGTTCTTCGTAAACAGATCAACAGCGCGTTTGTTTTTTTTTCTAGTTTTCTTTCTTGATAATTAAAATGTCCTAAAACTATAGTTAACCGCACTAGGTTGGAAACTTGCTTAATTTGAGGGTTTTTTAAAGTTTTTTCATGGGGTATCAGTCAAACGGCACTTTCCTCGAAACTATTTCTGCAACTTTTAGCATACATGCTAGATGATTGCACTTCAAAACAGCATCAAAAATGTTTAAACTAACTCGCCAATTTTTTTTTAGATACAATCGTTTGTCTTATCAATTTGAAATGTTCAACAGTGCCGAAGTACAAGAGTGCCGAAATTGAAAAAGTGTTTAAGTGCCGAAAACTGATGATTTTTGGCACTGTTGAACAAAAAATTTATTTCCGGCACTCTTGTGCTTCGGCACTGTTGGACACTACTCTAAGAGCATCACGACAGTGCCGAAGTGCAATAGTGCCGAAAACAAATTTATTGTTCAACAGTGCCGAAAATCAAAATTTTCCGGCACTGTTGAACAGCCCCATTTGAAATGCTGTGCTTTAATAAAAAGCGCCAATAAATAAAATAGAGAAAATTTATCGATTTAAAAAAAAATGTTTTCCACCCTCCTATTAAGAGGGTCGAAAACAATTTTTTTTTGAAAAAACGATATTTTTTCTCTTTTCTTATTTGTTGGCGCTTATGACTTTTATGAAAATCATGGCACTGAGGTTAAGGAAATATTTGCGCTAAAATTTGGAGATTATGGCGGGCAACAAATCCCTCTTACTAATTCTAATCCTTTAGCGCCCAAAAATTCTTATTTGGCGCTTGTTTAAATTACTGTTTACAACAAGCCTGAATTATTTTACCATCGACTTTACTTTTTTAACGTTGCCTTTTTAATGTGTCAATAGTAATAATGGTAAAAATAAATGCAATATTTGGATCAAAACCTTCAAAAACTGTTTAAAAAACTTCATTTTTGGCCTGTTTGGTAAAAAATTTACCTGCGCGCAAAAAATTTGTTCGTAACAGTATCGCTCTATGCTTTTTAATGAGAAATTGGCTAATCAGTTTGGTCGACCTAAAAGAAAGGGTGACTAAATTATTTTTGAACATTTTTACAAAAATCCACCCTCGAGAAAATTTTAGGTTCCCGCCTGAAATTTAGTTAAGGTTTTCCGCCCTTTATAATTTGGATCGAAAAGCGGAAATTTGTTCAACCCATTCGGTAGATACCTATTTTGATCTCAACCCAGCGAGCTCTCGAAAAATATATGTATATATTTTGAGTTTTCAACAAGAGGATAGCAATTGCGATTTGGTCCAATTGTTAAGTAGATCAGTTTCACCAAAACCCACAGTAGCATCGCGAAATTCATGAATCCGTTCATTCAAGTCGTCAGTATGAACTTTTCACTACCCATATCACGCGGAAAATGAAATGTAATAAATTCATGACTTGAATACGCCTTAAATTCAATGACGTTTTATTTGTAGAATATTCGGTCCTTTGGGTGGCCAGTCTATATAAGCAGAATGGTCAAAGAGCAGAATGGGTCCAACAGCAGAAAAATAGAAAAACATCAACTTTTATGAGCTGATCGGTAAATGAATTATAATAATAGTCAATATTACCAAATAAACTAATAATTTAAGCATAATTTGACTAATTTAATCAAGATTTTTAGAAATGCAAAGTGAAAAAAAATTGTATACTAACAGAGTTTGTTTGAGCGTAGCAGTACTTTGCGCCCCGATAAACACGCACTGCAACCTCCACTGATTATATGGACACCTATTTAGTATTATGCAAGGATTGCTTAACATGCCAATTTAACAAAAATACACAAGATTATTGTCAACCCACTAAAGAATCAAAATGTTAAAATCTACCACTACAAACACACGATGAAGATCACTTTCATCATCCACCAATTTTAAAATTAGTTTCCGGTACACACACCCAATAGATTTTAAACAGAGACAAAAAACACGACAAAATTTACCAGAAAGTAACAAAAAAATTATTACAAAGACAAAATATTAATTCCCAAATAATTTCCCGATTTACCCCAGCTACAAATTCAAAAATCGAAACATATGTTTTAATTCCGAATTTTACAACACAAGAAGAAATTTCTAAAAAAGTACAACCACTCTGAAAAGGACCATATCAAATAATTGATAAACCCACTGATGTAACATACAAACTTATAGACCTAAACAAAAAAGAAATTGTTCAACACCGGAAGAATCGTTTACCTTATTATCCGAAAAAGTACGCTCTTCGCGAACTGACTCAATTATACTCCTTTACTGGACTGAAAGTTATTCACAATAACTCCGAATATAAACAAAATCAAAGCACTGATATGAATCCTATCCTAAAACCATTAGAAAAAAAAGAATTAAACAAACAAACATCTAAGTATTTAGACAACAAGAAAATCACTCAAACAGAAAGAAAAAACGAAAATTAGAAGAAAAATGTATACCACAAGATCAAAAAGAAAAATTTCCACATGGACAATCATCTCGACTTCGTAATCAGCAACGAAAAGATTACTAAACATTCATCCCGCAATCTAAAATATTAAAGAAAGTTGAATTTCAAAAACCACTTTAAAATGATTAACATTTTCAACTCTTGAAGATAAGTTCAGGGACCGAACATTTTCTCAAAATTCATACTGGAAAGCACTTGAACAAACTTGTTCAATTTCAGCCAATAAGAGCCTTTCCAAATCATCACCTTATTTTTGACACGACTTCTTTAGCCGACAAACAATCACCTTCAAGCGTATCTCTAACTATAACTTTAAGACCTCCAGTTCAAAAATAAGCAACCCGCTCAAATTTGACAACTAAAATAAACAAAATCTCAATATTACGACCCTCCCCTATCAACTAGAACAAAAATCAACAATATTGTCCCAGCTTAGACCTCGAAATACCCTCAAGCAAAAATATTAAATTAGCCTAAAGAACAAATCGACATAATCATTTAGCCTAAAGTACAAATAACTCTCAAATACCCCCGATCATCCAATAAACAAAAATAAAACTAGGAAATCCCTTAATAGCCCTCCAAACTTCCCTTCACCAAAAAAAGCTTAAGCCCAACCTTTTTGTCAAAAAACCAATTAATAACCCGACCACACTCGAATTGCTTTGGCCACTTCTCCAAACTAAATACATCATTCGCCTACTAGCTAAACTAATAACATCATCAGAAATAATCCACGACGTTTTTCCCCATAGATTCTTCCCCGACTAATAAGGTAAGTACGAATTAAATAAAATATTCTAATAAATTCGAAACAAAACTAACCATTCTTAAAAAGTGTTTTCTCTTTTTCTTTAGTCTTCACAAGCACGATCATCAATCATCTATAAAAAAGAAAAACGAAACAAAAAACAAAATTTTTTTCTAGAATCATAAATTTCAATTAACCAAATACAATAAATGAAGCACTAAAATTTACCCCCAAAACAGCAATAAATTGATATATGAACTCTTTTCCCATATGCAGTAAAAATTCTTAAATGAAAGTGAATTGATAATTTCAACCCCCAAATAAAGCCGTAAAATTAATGATTTCAAAGTAGTAAATTAATAAAAGTTGCCTATAAAATTAAAGCAGTACTAACCTTTTCAAAGACGCTTCTTTGTAGTTTTAAAAATTCACTCGCCCACAATCCTATCCACAATCGCACAGCTCGCCCACGAAGAATTGTTTGAAATAATGAATTTAACTTTCAACTTTCACTGCTAATAACTCTAACCAGTTTTAACACATTTCAAATTTTCCTTTAACCCGGTTGGAAAAGAATTATATAATAATCCAAACTAACCAACGCAAGCTTACTAAACACCACAAACCACAACCTAACGGCATGACTAAGAAAAGAAAAAGCACGGTACCCAAACCTGATTAAAACAAGCTTAGAACTGGATAAATTATTCTCTTAAAAATAACAGAACTAAAACAAGAACGCTTTTTCGATAAAAATTATTACAAGATCATAACTAAAAACAAAATTAACAAAGATTTGTATATGTAATTAATACAATGCAGTATATAGATTACATACAGCCCAAAGATGAGCAGCAAGGAATTTGACAACACAATCACACTCCAACTACGGAATGGCAAAATACACCCGATATGCTGCCTACAGTCACTACACTCAACGGATTTAAAGTACGAATTGGCATCACAGCAAAGGAAACCCATTGCAACAGAACAATGGCCATATCGATGTTCAAGTATACGTACAGATCTAAGTCACCAGGCACTGCATCCAAAGTCGAAC
>NW_026970932.1:0-52000 GCF_963678635.1 Symsagittifera roscoffensis
AGTCATGATTCGAGTCATGTTTTGAGTCATGATTCGAGTGAGTTTCAAGCCGAGTCATGAGTCGAACAGCTCAGCTCGGGATAAACACTTCTCGTTGATCCGCCCGACATATTTATGTTTGACACAAATGAGCCATAAAATAATCCAGTATTCAACATTTTAGCTTCATCGAATGATTACACAATTCAAGTACGAGGATACCCGCTGCGAGTATTTTGCGAATGGGGCCAAAACGGAGCCCCCACCAAGACTTATATGAATTTTGCATCCGCCTATAACATATATTCTCAGTGGGGTGGCAGCAATTACGGCCACCGTCCGCCGTATGCGTGGTCAAGGAGGACGTTTCAAAAAGCGAGGCTGTTAGTGGACAAATGTTTCCTGGCAGTTGACATCGCTGATGTATCCTATTCGACTTTGTCAGGGGCAACTGTGTCAAATGACTTCAATGCACTCCGTTAGTTACTGTTCCTTAATTTTATTGTAACTGTCAAAAAAACGGTTCCCAGAATTAAAGCTTAGAAAAATATACAAAAGTTTTGAATGACTAATGCAAAGTAGATTGAGCCTTGCGCTCAGATTTTCTTGTCAAACTGCTATAATGAGTTAGGACCGATATGGTTAACTCATAGAGTAATTTCGGATAGGGTACACCGTCTGCTCGTCACGCTATCTTATTTTCGGCCGGATAGATACGTGCAACTTCTTATACCGATCCTAATCTTACTCTTATACTTACTAGTCTCAGGGTGTTTAACTAGTCTCTGCTAGGCTCAATAGATCTAGGGTATACTGGTTTATTGCGGCTGTTGAAGTTCTCTTGGAGAGGCAACTAATTTCTAAGTTAAATTCAAATCTCTCTGGTGCTGAAATTACAAGTAATTTCAGCACTTACAAATAAGTGGGTTGTTAGTTAGATGGATTATGATTGGTTAAAATTGAATATTTTACAGTGGTAAATTATCCAATATATCCAATTATAAAATGTAGTTTAGATCAGGTTCCACGCATCCGGGTTTTACAGAGTTTTTTAGAATTATCTTTCTGCAATTTGAAGGATGGATGATGAACGTTGGTAATTGGCGAACATCATATTCTTGTCCGGTTCCTCTTTGTCGAAGAAGTTCCAGGACGCTGGAGATAGGGACATACAATCGTTGCGTCGTCTTTTGACAACGACTGTGATCACCAATGAAATCAATCTGATTTCAAAATGATTTGCTATGATGGGTTTTTCTGTATTATGTAGAGAACTTGTTTTGTGTTTAACCTCGTCTGGGAATGGCGTGGAGATCGTGTGTGGAAGGGATTCCTCGTAACTCGGATCTGTACGTTTACTTGAACATCGAGGTGGTCATTGGTCTAGTTCAATGAAGTCCTTTTCTGCGAAGTCAAGTCGTATTCTAAATCCTTTGAGTTGTGATTGTGGACGGCATATCGGTTGTGCTTAGCCATTCTTTTGTTCGAGTGTAATGGGATCATCTAGTCTTTGGATGTTCGTCTTTGTTGTTGTGTATTGATCTATATACTGCAAAGTATGATTTACATTTTATAAAATTATGTTAGTCCAATTTTTTAATCATGATTTTAGTTAATCGTTTTCACAAAAGCGTTTTGTTTTAGTTTGGTTGTTTTGAAGAATTACTCATCCTTGAGTACCTCTTATTAAAAATAGAAGTGTGGTCACAAAGCGTGGATGTAGCGCGGTGGGTTAGGCCGGCTATAGAGCATGCTCAGGACGTCCTCTCTGGTGGGTTAGGCCAGGAGTGGGAGTATGATTTCGTGCTGTTTCTTTGAGAGGTCCTGTTATGTGATAACGTTTTATGCTGGGTTTATGTTGGTCTTTTTTATGTTACTTTGGTCGTGTCCTTTTTTTCAAAAATCAAATTGTTTTTGGTATAGGTTTGTCTTGCGACTTTTTTGTGTTTCATTATTTCTTTCGTAGACTTTATAATAGTCTTCAAAAGAATAAATCATCCAGTTTTAAACTGGTTTAATCCGGTTTGGGTACCGTTGGTTTTCTTCTCTCAGTCATGCTGTTATTTTATGATTTGTGGTGTTTGGTAAGCTGCGTTGGTTAGTTTGGTTTAGTATATAATTCCTTTCCAACCGGGTTAAAGGAAAGTTTGAAACTTGTTATCGTGTGTTAGAGGTTTTGAGTGTGAAAACTTGAAACTTAAAATCATTATATAAACAATTCTTCGTGGGCGAGCTGTGCGAGTTTGGATAGAATTCTTGTGCGATTAAATGAAAATATCAAAAAGTTGGTACTGCATTTTCATTTTATCAATTTATTACATAGACTTTGAATTTCACTGCGTTTAGGGGAAATTTAAAATTATAAATTTTCATCGTAATTAATTTTACTGCTTCATGGGGAAATAATTTATAGATTAATTTACTCCATTTGGTTTGAATTTTATTACATTTTTTAGTGCAAGATATTAATGAATTTTAAGAGAATTTTAACAAATTTGTGTTTTTTTTCTTGTTTTGTAGGTGATCGTGGTGTAAATACTAGAAATATAAGTGAAAACTTAATAAAAAATTGTTAATACTAATTTAAATTTATTAGTGAATAGTGTTTTAAATTATACTTACCTGTTAATCGTCTGGGAAAAAGCCGTGGGGGAAGATGTCGTGTACCATATCTGATGTTGTTAGTAATTTGGCTAGTATGCGAATGATGTTTTTAGTTTGGAGCAGTGGCCAAAGCAATTGAAGTGCTTTAATGGTTTTTAGTTCTTCGGTGCCTACTGCAAACTCGTAAGGTGTGTTTTGAATGAGGTTATATATTTTGTGATTATATTTAGTATTGTCAATGAATTTTAATATTGGTATTTCTATAGGCTGGATAAATTCATGCGGGATAAGGAAGTGTCTGGAATCTTCGGCGTTAAAGGTCTTCGTGATGGGACAAAATATATACATTTGGGTTACTGGGTCATAGTTGCGAAGGATGCCGTGGAGGTTAGTAACTTTGATGCAATATGTGAAAATAAGGAAAAATGGTGATGTGTATTTTGAGTTAAGAAACTGAAAGCGATGGTGTAGTTGTCTTGATGGGGTATGCAAATCAAAATGATTTTGTATGAAACGATAGTATGTATTTGTGTGAGTTTGTTTAGTGCGTAACATAATATCGTGGGAACAGTGCAAATCGCGTTCATTTGGTGCAAGAAAGTGAAAGGTTAGTGAGAATAACTGAAATTTATCATGGAAACTTTCGTAAGCTTGAATATCAGCTAGTGCTTCAGATATGATGTGATCATATTTTCTATCAAAAATATTAGTTGTGAATACGTATGACGTTTTGATGAAAAATTTTTCTGTTAGTTGTGGGTTAGCGAAGCGGTCTTATCTAAAAATTTGTCTTAATTAGGTCGGATGATATTATGGTCGTAATATTCTATTGTAAATTCGTTAGCTCGGGGTGCAGTTAATGTTTTTAGTAATTTTTTTATCCTTCGTAAGTAAATTTTCTAGGTGTTAGTGTTGTAGTGAGTCTATATAACATGTCTTTGTTCTTTTCTATGTCGTCATGATCATTAGTTAGTGGTAGGCAAAGGGGGTTAGTAAAATTATAATAAGCTGTTCAATGAAGTGTGGGCATTAAAAAATCTTCATCTACGAATTTATATATTGTGGAAATGAGGGTAAGGTGATTGCTAGAAAATTTTTCGTGTTATTGTGTTGCGGATGATTAATAAATTCGCAGGCTGTTCCGGGTTTGATCGGGAATGGGTGATTCGGGAATTTTCTTTTAAAAGTGCGATAAGCTCGGTTAGTGCTACTAGGTGTTTCGGTGGATGTGGATGATTGTGCTAATGATGCAGTGTAAGCTGAGGAGGATGTAGGAGTAGGTTGGTTTGAGGATTCTATTGTGGATGAAAGTTGATGTATTGTGAGGGTGTTAGGGTGTATTAACTGTTGTTGTAGGGTAATAAAATTATCGAGTTCCTGGGAAATTTGGGAGGTATCTGGAGAATTTTTATATGATCGGTCGGAGTGAAGTGAAGAGTAGGTTGGGGTCACTTTCGAAGCATAAGAAGGAGTGGAAACGGATGGGAGTGAATTATTTGATGGGATTGGTTGAAAAGGGGGTTTTGAAAAAACTGAGGAGTTGGTCTGAAAATTACTTGACGGAGATGGTTCGGAGTATGCAAATTTGTCAGGGGTTTCTTTAATAGGGTTATTAAGTTGTGAGGTAGAGTATAAAAATGAAATATCTGAGTTAGTATCAGAATTCGTGCTTGATGATATATTAATAATCGGAAAATCGGGTGTTGGGAAAGCAAAATGGGATTTTTGTGATTGGAGTTTGAAAGTTGGCTGGGTGGGAATTTGAGCGGTGTAGGGCTCCAAGTTGTCGGCTCATCGTGGGCTAGAAAAATGATTATTTTGAGACTGAAAAGTGGTGGTGTGGGGTTGTTCTATTCTTTGTTCGTATGTATTATCATTTTGTGAATGATGTGTCATTATATGCTGGATGGGACTTTGTGGTATATTTGGTCTAGAATTTGGGTTATTTGCGATTGCTAGGTTTCGGAAATTACGTGGGACTAATGATAACGGATGGTTTTGTGGTAGGGGTGGCAACTGTGGTGCGGTAGGTGTTATATCTATATTATTATGTTCTTCGTCGTAAATGTTCTGTCTTGTGGATATTTTCGTTTTCTTTTCTTTTATTTGTGCGTCTAGAAGTATTTTGTTTATTGATGATGAAAAAATTCCAAAAAATCCTGCAAACAGTATGCGTGCTACACTTGCTTGTCTGTTTACTTGTGTGTGTATAGCGTATGTGTTATAGATTCCTTTTAAGATTGAGAAACGAAATCCTATAAATTTAAACATTGCGTATAAGATAGTTAATTTTTCTAAGATGCAATAGGGCCATCCTAGAAAAGCTAGAATTTCATTTTTTAGGGTGACAAAACTGAAAATATTTATAGGTGAAATATCCTGTGGTCTGTATTTTTCACCGCTTAAATATATATAGTCTTTAATGTCTTTAAAATATCCGCTATAATCTTGTGTATAAATATCTGCAAATCCTGCGGTTTCGGCAAGTTTTCTTAATTTTTGGTCAATTGACTGTCTTTGTATAGTGTCCATTTGTGTTATTAATTCTTGAAATTGTTGTGTTTTAATGTGATGTTGGATATCTGATTTAGAATATATTCCAATTGATTGTAAATCAATATTTGGATTTCGAGCAATAGCTCTGATGCTTTCGGGTAAAATTTTTTTGAGTGATTGCATTAACGTAGGGTATGGAGTAAGGAGATAGTATTTATCTTCATCAGGATTCAATTGTACTACAATTTGGCTATTTTCTGATCCACATGGGACTGCGGTATCCCAAAAATATGTTCGTCTTGAAAGTGTGTCGACAAAATGTACTTTATTTCTATAGAATATAGGGATTTTTTTATAACAACGTTTATTTTCAAAAACATATAGTGGTGATACTTTTTTGGTACAAGTATAAAACCATAAAATATTTCCTTCGTAGTCTAGAAAATTTGATCTATTTCCTGACAATAAGTATCCTGTGTAGAGTTTTTTAATACTGCTAGTGCGAGTGGTTGTAGGATTTGTGTCCTTTCCAATTCGCATGATTGGTGAAGTGTTTCTAATTTGGAGAGTGACATTTCTTAAAAAATTCGACTAATTGTGTAGTCTAACTTCATATCTAAGTGAATATCATAATGGATATTACCAAAGTAGGTGTTATTCCTTAGTGATAGTTCTTGTAAACGTGTACTTCTACTGTCATGTGGCTTTAGTTTTCCACCAGGTTGACCTGTGCTTTTTGATGCTGGTATGTATGATGCTCCTTTATTTAGAGGATGACTTGTAGCATAAGGGTCAAATTTCAATTTTCCAGTGGTCATGTCGAAACCTTTTTCGTATTCGACAAGTATTTTAGACTATTGTGTTTTATAAAAAGGGGTTTCTGTATAATATATATAATATTTTCTATATATATTATACAGAATATATATAATATTTTTCATGAAATTTTATCATTCGAGCGTGTATTTTTGCTACTTGAAATGTAGTGCATGTATCTTCGGGAACCAAACAATTGTTGCTTGTGTTCGTGTTGTAGGGTCACAATAACCTTGATCGTTTTTGCAAGGTAATCTAATTCCTTGATAGATCATTGTTTTATCTGATAAATCTCGTGTGAGTTGTACTTTTTCGAGTTGTATTTTCCAATCGAAAAACATTATTTCTTGATATCCTTTATTTTATGTGTCTGCTTTGCAGTTTGAGGGGTCATTGATTCCAATGTGTGGTATCCAGTGGTTATCGTGTATGTCATAAGTTAATCTTCCGTGTGCGCCGTTGTATGGGTTTTTTTCGTCTAGTCTTATATGTCGTTGATATCTTTCAAGTTTTGCTTGATGTACAGAATCGACAAAGACTTGAAAATTTACTATTTTTCTGTCTGTGTTTTTATTTCTTGTGATGTTTAGTCTGAGTAGTTCGTTTGTACAATCGTCGGGATTTAGATGTAGAAGTCGTTCGATATTACTTTGATAAAATGATTCGTGATCAAGTCGATTTTTATTTCCGTTTGAAACTTGTGAACAATGTACTTTCTTTTCGGAAAATGTTGCTGTAAATTTATATCCTGTGACTGTTGTTGCTCCGGCTTTTGAATAAAGTTTCGCTATTACATTTGTAGTTTCTATAGCTTGTGGTTCTGTTTCGCATTGTGATACTTGATTTATTGCATATTTGTGTAGTGTTTTTTGTTCATGTTCTTCACAATCGTAATGTGTTACTAATAAATTGTAATGTGTTCTGGTTGGAGATTACTAGAAAAAAGAGTTGGAGAAAAATTAATATTTTTAGAATATACATGTGTATGATAATCCTGAGTATGGGTTATAAAATTTGATGTAACCAATTGTCTTTTTGGTATATCTGTCGTATTTGTATATTACTTCAGTTGTTATAAATGGTGGTGGTAGCGATTGAGCTGTTATATTTGGGGGATTTAATGGGTAAGGATGTTGAACAATATTATTAAGTTTGATCGTGATTTCGAATTTCAATTGGAGACTATTTTGTTGGAGTATCTTTGTGGATATCTTGTCTATATTGTAGTCTATTGAGTGCCCAACTGTGGAGTCGGTTACTATCTTGATGTTGTCCAAATAATGGTGGGGGTGCTATGAATGTATTCCAATCTAATCTTAAAGGGATATTTGTTGATGATTGTTCTCGATATCTAGCGTCGAGGTTATTTGGAAAACTTAAGGGGAAAAGCGTTGGTGAAATCTGGCTTAATGATGGTGTTGACGGTAGTGACAATGTTTCTGGTAGTGATGATGATGTTGTTGTATCTGTAGAAATGTCTATTGGATCGTTTACTAAGTTTGGTTCACCTTGTGTATATGAGTGCGTTGTCCAATATGGTAGTCGTGTTTTGGGATTTGGGGTAGTTAAAGGGATTTTCACGTTTTTGTTCAGATGTTGGTGTTGAACCTAAGTAATCTGAGGGTATACTTGAGGTGCTACGTTGTGAAAGAAGTGGTGGAGTTTCTGGTAATATACTATTTGGGTTTTCTGAAGTAGTTGGTGTTGGTGATTGGGGTACATCAAAATAAACTCTGGGGGTTTGAAAACTTCTGTTTCGTCGTGGATGTATAATTTGTCTATTTATTTCGACTGTATTTTGGTTTTGACTAATGCTTCTTAATCTACTTAATTCTTGTGGTAATTTTGGGTACAAATTATACGTTGGTTCACTTAGGGGTGCCTGTCGCTGAACTGGTTCTAATGGTTCGGATAAGCGGGCGTGTCGTTCTTCAAAAGTGTATGAATTTTCTTGGAAAGAAATTCGTGTGGATGTGTGGGGGTTTTGGGTAGTTGTAGGTAATGTCGGGTTTTCTTGGGATGATGTCAGTGAAGACTGATTTTGTGATTGTTGGTTAGCAATGTTTGAAGGTATTCTGATTGATTTTTGCTAGTGGAAAAATTTATGTTAATTGTAGTATTCTTCAATGAAAAGAATTAAAAGGATTGTTGCTAAAGCGAATGTGATTATTGCCTTTTTTATACATTTGCACATTGTCAATATTAGGGATGATAAAATGTTATGAAAATTATAAATAGTAAAAAAAAATCTGTAGCACTAAAATTGTTCGTATCATTTAAATAAACTTTGGATTATCGTACCTGTGAATATGGTCAATGATATGGGAAAATTGGAGATATCTTTCAAATAGGGAGTAGAAAATTAAAAAAATGTTGCAAAAAATTATTAAAATTATTATAAAAGCTTCAAAAATATCAAATAGAAACATGAATAAAAGTTTGAGTAGTATGAAAAAATTTATGAAAATGTTGAAAATTGTATTTTTAAAGATATTGACTGATCGAGAGAAGAGCATTTAAGAAATAATTTCTATGTCTAAAATTTTTTGTTGTTTTGAGGCGAGATTCAAGTGTGGTCGAATTATTTATTGATTTTTTGACAAGTGGGTTGAGTTTTGTGAAAAGTTGTTGGGGGCTAATTTTATGGTGTTCGGGAGGTCTTCTTTGCTTTATTTTCATTTGTTGGGTGATCTGGGGTATTTTTGAGATATTTGTACTTTAGGCCAAATGAATATGGTCCTTTTTTACTTTAGGCTAATTTACCATTTTTGGTTGGAGGGTTTTTGAGGTCTGAGTTTAGAAAATTTTTTTGATCTTTGCGTTATTAGATAGGGGAGGGTTATGATATTGTAGTGGTATTTATTTTAGTTGTCAAGTTTTAGCGGGTTGCTTATTTTTGACCTGGAGGTTGTAAAGTTATAGTTATAGATATGCCTGGAGTTTAATATCTTTCGTCTAATAGGTTGGTGTTATAGTTATAGAAGGTGACGGATTGAATGAGTCCTATTGGCTGAATCTGAACTAGAATTGTTGCGTGTTTTGTCAGCATGTTATTTTGAAAAATGAAAGTTCAAAATAAGTCAGAGGTGCAAAGATTATTAATTTTAAAATTAAAGTTGTTTTTGAAATTCAACTTGCTTTAATGTTTTAGATTGTGGGATGAATGTTTTGTAGTTTTTACGTGGTTGATTTCTAAGTCGTGATTCTCTATGTTCTGATTTTTCTACTTGTTCTTGTGGTAGAATTTTTTCTATCATTTTCCTATTTTTTCTTTCTTTTTGAGGTTTTTTTTGGTCTGGCATTTTTGTATTGTTTTGAGTTGTGGTTTGTTTTGGATTTTGTTTTTCATGATGAACGTTGTGTTGTTCATCTATTTTTTTTCTGTATGTGAATGATTTTGAATAATTTTTAAACCTGTGA
Organism: Symsagittifera roscoffensis; assembly: GCF_963678635.1. Classification (NCBI taxonomy): domain Eukaryota; kingdom Metazoa; phylum Xenacoelomorpha; order Acoela; family Convolutidae; genus Symsagittifera; species Symsagittifera roscoffensis. The sequence goes on from NW_026970932.1 coordinate 9,316, forward strand.
AAGAATATAATTGAGTTAATTCGGGTAGCGCGTACTCTTTTGGGTAGTAGGGCAATAGATTGTTACGATGTTGAACAATTTCCTTTTGATTCGAATCGGTGAGTTTATACGTTATGTCAGTGGGTTTGGCAATTATTTGGTATGGTCTTTTTCGAAGGGGTTGTAATTTTTTAGAGATTCTTTTTTGTGTATTAAAGTTAGGTATTAAGACAAATGTTCCAATTTTTAAATCTGTGGCTGGTGTAAAGCGTGAATTAATTTGTTCGTTAATCTTTTGCCTTTGTAACAATTTTTTATTTCTATTTAAAATCCATTCGGTATGTGTGCCGGAGGCTAATTCAAGAATTTGTGGGTGATGAAAATGATTTTCGTCATGTGTGTGTAAAGGTAGGTTATAACAAATTAAGTAACAAATTATTGGTTGGCAATAACCTTGTGCATTTTTATGGGAATTTGCTGTAAACATAATTGGTTTACGTGGCTTTTGATGAAAAACCATTTCGTATGGTGACATTCCTATAGTTGTCGTGATTTGTGTATTCTATGCTAAGGGAAATATTTTTACATCTGCTGACCATTCTGTGTATTTTGTATCATTTCCGTTTATTATACATCTGAGGTATTCTTGTAGTGAACGGTTCATACCTTCGACTAAACCGTTTGTCCAAGGTGCATGAGATGTACGTGGTTTATGTTTGATGTTATATAAGTGGCATAGTGTGATGATTTCATTATTTATGAATTCTGTACCGTTGTTTGTAACTAAGATTTCGGGTAATCTGAATTTAGCTATCCAATGTTCATAAAGCGTCGTATAGGCATAATAAGCGTTACAATGTGGTACTGGGTTGAGTGCTACATAATGTGAAAATGCGTCAACAATTACCATAATGTAGGAGTTTTCTTCAGAGGATGGTGAAATTGGTCCTTTTGCATCGAATGAAATGCGATGATTAAAATATAAACTTTGTCCTTAAAATCTTGTTTTTGTGCTATTTGTTTTTGATTTGGTTAAGGTTTATTTAATTGACATACTGCACTATCATTGCATAATACTTTTATCCAATTGGTGCATTTGGGAAATAAAAATTTTGTGTAAAGTTTGAGTATGTTTTCTCTGATCCGGAGTGTCCTTTCGTATTTTGGGCATGTGAGATGTTAAAAGCTATTAATATCATTTTTAAAGGAAGACAGGGAACTTTAAAATCATTTAATTGATATTCTAAAAAATCTGTATTTTCATTAATTGCTGTGTTATTAAATTTTCGGAAATATCGGAGGAGTGTTTTATTTCCTAAAATTGTGGTATCTGCTTTTACGGGCTTAGTTTTGTATTTGTGCCATGATTTTAATTGTCTAATTACTGGGTCGAGATTTTGATATTGTTTTAAATTTTGAATTGTAATTTTATCTGTTGGAGGGAGAAAAATATTTTTAATTTCCAGTTTTGATAGGGGAATTGTGTCAAATGGGTCATGGAGGTCAAAAACTTATAGTGTATTTTGAATCATGTGTTTGTGGTCCTGATAAATTTATTTTATGAGTTTTCAATTAATGGAAAAATGTCTTTTATTATGCGAGTGGTGTGTTATTCGTTTTGTTGAGTGTTATTTTTTATCCATTGTGAGTATGGATTTGGTTTGAAAGTTGATGTTCCTAGTAAATCAACTTCGTAGTGATTATTTTGGCAATCTAAGTAAAGTGGAAAATGTTGTAGGTTTTTTATCTGTGATTGATCAATGTCAGTTTTTACTGCATATTTGCATTCTAGTCGGGTGATGTTTCATCTTTTGCGAAATAAAATTTAATAGTTTTTTGGTATTTCAACTGTAATTTTTCGTGTGAGTAATTCAGGTGGCGTATTTCGACTTAATGTAGCTGGTAACGCAAAATTTTTTTCTGCTGTTCAAACTATATGTAAGTTTGGAAATTTCATTAGAATTAGTTGAAATCTGTAAACTCTATGATTTGGATTGGATTTTTGTGTAAAGAGAAAAATAATTGGTTTATGGTCTGTGAACAGAACTGTTGGGTGTTTTGATCCAAGCATTAGAAATTCATATTCTGTAAGTGTGTAAATTAAAGCTGTACATTTTCTCATTAGAGTTGAGAGTCGTAGCTCTGCTTGATTGAATAATCGTGAATTTGCTGATATAAGGTTCATTTTATTTATACCACTATGTGATTGTAGCAAGGCTGCGCCGATTCTAAAATTTGAAGCATCGCACATTGCATAGAATGGTTGATGTGGGTCTGGAATTGCATTTGAAATTTGTTCAGTTAAAAGTTTTTTAATTTCTTCAAATCGTGTTTGATGTTCAGTGGTCCATTCAAAGTTATTTTGTTGTCTGAGGATATTATAGAAGAGTCTTAAGTATAATTGCATTTTATAAACATTTTTGCTTAAGAAATTTAACATTCCAAGGAATTCTTGGATTTTTCTTTTTGTTTGTTGGTGGCTGAAGTTTTTGAATAGCATCAATGCGTGATTTTAATGGAGTGATAGTGTTTCGTTCAATATTATGTCCTAAAAACTTAACTCATGTTAGAAAGAAGTGTGATTTATCGGGAGCGGCCTTCAGATTTTCTTTCTGAAGTATTTTATGATACTGTTCTAAAACTGTAAACATTTCTTCTTTGGTTTGTGATTGCATAAAAACATCGTCTAAATAGGTGATTGCGTTTTTCTTGAGTACTAGTGGTCTAAACATTTTACTCATAAAAGCTGAAAAAGCTGCTGGTCTTATGGATATTCCATAGAATAAACGATTAAATTCATATTGTTGATTTCCAATAACAAATTCTGTTAAACGTCGTGATTGTTCATCTAGTGGCATTTGATTGTATGCACTACTCATATCTGCGGTTGTAAAGTATTTTCCATTTATCTTTGTTAAGATAACTTGTATTGGTTCAATAGGCCAATTGCATTTTGATTCATCAATTAGTGAATTGAGATATCTAGCGTCTAAAACTATTTTTAGTGTTCACCTTTTGCTAGAATGATAACAGGGTTGATAAAAGTGTTACCTTTTGGTTGTTTTTCTTTATTTACTGGTGAGATAATTTTGTATTGTTCTAACATGTCAAGTAATCGATTTACTTTGTCGTGTAATTGAATTGGTACATTACTAGCTCTTTGTTTTTTGAAAACTGCGTCGGGTTATAATGGGAGATGTAGTGATGAACTTACTTTTCCAACGTCAAATTTTGATGTTGCATAGACTGTTGAGTTTTTTAAAAGTTGCTTTGCTAATTTATCAAATTCGGTTTGTGTAATTTGTGAATGTTCAAAATTAAACATTGTTAAAAACTTTTGTTGTTCTTTTGTGTAATTTATTGAATGTTGGTTTAAAATATGGTGTTTTTGTGAAGTAATCTGTGTTTCTTTTTTCATTACTTATTATTTTATTTATGGATAATTCTTCGTCAAGAATTGTGGATTGGCAAATAACTAATAATTGGAGTATATTATTCACGCGGTAGGCTACTTCATTTATAGGTGAAATTGTAGCATTTGTTTCACAATATCCTAAAAGTCCTAAGGGTAATGTTAGTTGATATGGTGTACACGTGTAACGAAATGATGATGTCGGAATTCGTGTTTTTCAAATGTTTGATAGATGAGGTCGTGATTTTGAAAAATTTGTGAACAGGTTCAAATTCGAAGTCTGACATAAAAATTTGTTGTTTATTTTGACTTTTATCGTACTGGTGAACTTGTTTTATTGAAAAATTATATATATTTTCTGATAGTGTTTTCAAGTGTTTCCGTTGTTGATTGTAAAATGGGTAAAATTTTGAGAAGAATGGTGGCTGTTTTTTTATTCTTTGGAAGAATGTTAGGGCTGTATTTTTTGTTTTTGTGTACTTTTCTTTGATTAGTATTTTACGATTTAAGATGTTGATTGTTGGTATATATTTAGATATAAATTGTATCCCAATGATATTGTGCTTAATATCAGTAATATGAAATATTTGTTTAAACGGTTTGTTTAAAATTTTTTTTGTTCCATTGTTCTCGTGGGGAGAAGGAATAATTGGATTTTTCCATAATTTACTAATGTTGATCCTTGTGCTGTTGCTAGTTTTACTAGAGGTTGCAAGAGGCGTTAATTTTGGATGTAATGTTTTGATTTCATTCCATGTGGGAATATTAATTATGTTTGATTCTGCTCCTGAACCAATTAAAAAATCAATTTCGAGATCTGGTGGTTGAAATTATTTGTTTCTTGGGCTTTCTAAGAGAAATGGAAATGTCCAAATTTTTTCTCTGGGTTGTTCTTTCTGTATATTTTGATAAATATGTTTTGTGTTTGAGCATTGTGTTTCGTCTTTTTCATCGGGCTTAATTACCGTGTTAATTTCGTTTACTTCTTGTGTAGTTTGTGTAGTATCACTGGGTCCAATATAATAATTGTGAAGGAGTTCCAATTGATTTTCATAAATATGTGAAGTAAAAGGTTGTTCAAATATGATAGGTTCATAGTCGTTTTTGACTGTTATCATATTTACAGAGATGGTATTATCTGTATCACTTTCTGTATCTGACTATTCACAATTTATATCTGACGATTCACAATTTAGTTGTAGTTCGTTACTTCCTGTGTCATCAATACCTGGGGGGTCTGATATTGTTTCTTCATTTGTCTGCACTTGATTAATGTGTCTTTGATGTTTTGGTGTGCTACTTCTATATCAATGTTTTGAATCATGATAATGGTTATTATTCCTGTATGGTGACTGGGAATAATTTCTATATCGATTAGTGTAACTTGAGTTTCGATTTTGTGAATTATTTCGTGATCTGTTTTAATAATTATCATTTGATCTGTGATAGTTTGATCTATTATATGAATTATTTCGTGATCGATTGTTCGGGTAATTCTGATTTCGATTGTTTGAATAACTTCTATTTCTATTATGTGAATAGTTTCTATTTTTGTTGTATGATGAGTTTCGTGATTGATTATTGGAATAGTGTCTATTCCTTGGGTTTGATTGGGAACCGGATCCAGAAACAAATTGTGTTGTATTGGAATTTGATCATGAATAGTTATTTTGGTTATTTTAGCTATTCGATCGATTATATCTATTTTGTGAAGAATTTCGTGTATATCTTTGTTCTGGTGATCTTCCTCTATAACTTGAGTTCTATGCTGATTGATTCCTTGTAAAATTTGTGTTGTTCGGAAGTGGTTTTCTCGAACTGTTTTTAGTATAGATAATTTTGTTTGGTAGATTTTGATCTTTTTTCATGTATTGATAGAACGATTTATTTGGTTCTTCATGCTTTTGAGGTTTATTCTGATTGTCTTGTTGTTTTTGTCTACATTCGGAAATGCTGTGTCCGTATCGTCGGCAATAATTACACCATTTTTTGAAAGATGGTTTGCCTTTAACTTTTGGATGTTTCTCGTAGATATTTAGTGTTTCAGTAATTTTTTCAATCAGGTCTGTATCTGATTCCTGTATGTTGTTTATATGTGTAGTGTTTGTTTCAATTCGATTAACATATTGTAGTTTTAGATTTTCTGTTTCTTCGAGTTTCATTGTGATTTCTGGTTGTTCTAGTTTATTTACTAGTTTTTGAAAATCTAAGTCTGGTTCTCGAATTGAGGAAGGACTAGATGCTCTTTTTTATCGCTATTTTCCTTAATTGAGATGTTAACGTCATCATTAAAATTTCTGTTATTTTTGTGTTTTTATAGTCATGTGTATTAAGTGAGTATGCTTTTCGAACTAGTGTTTCGATACGTACTGCTAATTGTTTGATTGTTTCATTTGGTAATCTGCGAATTTCTTTACATAAAACTCTTTTGGTGTTGTTTGTTTCTTTCAGAGTCAAACATTTTTGAAATTTCTTGTGTGAACCTTTTCCAGTCTGATTTTATTTCTATCGGTAATACTGGAAACCATTTTTGACCTGCGCCATCTAGGGTTGTTTGTATTAGTGCTGTGCGTCTATGTATCCAATTTTGATGTAGTGGCGTATTAATTGGTTCGGGTCCTATGTTTAAAATTAAATTTGCTGTTACTGCATTTAGATAATCTTCTACAGAATATTCAGGGTCTGTTTCTGTGACAACCATCAGTGGTTTATTGGATGTTATAGATGATCCACCCATGAGGTATAGATTCATTGTCATCTGTAGTGATTCTGCGGCATTTGACATTTAAGAAAAATTTGAAAGTTGATTTTTTGTTATTTCGTGTTGCTGAAGGTAATATGGAAGCGGTATTTCATTTTGCATTTGAGTTGGTTGATAAGAATGCATTAACATTAGTTTTTGTGGTTGTATTGGTTGAAAAGATTATGTGTTAAATGGGTTTGTTGTTCTGGATTTTGTTTATCTGTTGGGTTTTGTTGGTAAATTTTTATATTTCGAGATGGTTGAGATTGTTGCGGTCTCTGTGTGCAATATTCTTTAGTATATGGTGCAAAAATATCTGGTTGGTGATAATCATCTTCATCAGATGATAAATAATTGTATTATATGGTGTATGTTGGTTTTTTTTTATTTTGTTGAAAGAATGGGTAAGTTTCACTATAATCCTGTAGAGGTTGTGGATTATCTGGAAAATTTACTGAATTGGTCGATGTTTTTGGGAGATTCCAATAATAGGAACATACGTGATTTAAATTTTGTGTGTTTTTCGGGGAGGTTGGTTTGTTCTTGGTTTGTGAGCATAATTATAATTGTGTTCTGCAAAGGTATTTCTTGTGAATGGTTTTCGTATTTTTGACGGTATTGTCATTGGTCTATACGTTTGATAATCCACATGTGAATATTTTGGAGCAACCGAAGGTTTAACGGTTGATTGTAAGGTTACCTGTGTTAGGGACGTATTTGCATTTTTTGGTGTTGTCAAGTTAGGGTGTATTGGTGAAATACTTTGTTGTGTAGTTGTTGTTGTTTGGACGATTTCTTCATTTATGAAGTGTGATGGTGTTTGGATATCTTGTTGTGTAAGATTTCTAGCTCCATTAAGGTTTTCGTTATGTATGACGGTCGAATTTAAACTGTTATTTCGTGTATCAGGTAAAAAACTATTATAATTCAATGGTGTTGCATCAATGGATAATGGTATTACTTTTACATAATCTCTGTGATAAGATATTGTACTTATTGCTTGACTTGAGATAGCTTTTGGGATATTTAGAAAAGCATGATGAGACCATTCAGGGTCCCAAACTTAGTCTGATTGTTCTGAAAGAGCAGTGTTGTCATTTGTATTTTGAGGTCTGAAATTTTTTCTTGCTTGTGAAATTAAATCTAAATTGTGGGTGAAATAATCTATTATAAACCATGCTAAATCTTTTGTAAATCATGTTTAGTGTGTTGTGAAACATCATCTTTAGTGAAATTTTCGCGAATTATATGTAGAAATGTTAAAAATACTGTGATTTCATTTCTTACTTTTGTATGTCTGGATGTTTCAGTTGGTGAGATACTTTGAACTTCTGTTTTTTCTAATATAGATATATAACTATATATTATTGCAAAATTTTCGTTAGTGAATATAGAGTTTGCTCTTTGTGAGTTATGATATTGTATGTTTTTGATATACTCTATGAACAATTTTGAAAATTCTAATTCAATATCGTCTGTTTGAATTACATATTTACGATGGGCTGTATTTGGTGAGCTGAATTCTATGGTGTAGATTCCATATTGTTGTGTTAGATTACATATGTCTTTCAAATATTGTTCAAAAATTTGTCTTTTGATTTTTACATCTGGGAATTCTTGTTTGCATGGACTGATTCCTTGTTCAAACAAATTTACGAGTAAGTTCTTGCAAAAATCATGTTGTCCTCTATCATCGAGTGAATCTATAAGAAAGGGGAAAGCTGCTTCGTCATCTGGACTATCGTCACTTTGAGTGTGGCTCATTTTTTCGTTTGATGACTGTTAATATATAACTATCGATGTGTCTAATTGGTTGAGTCCAATTATACAAGTGTACTGGTTTATGTTTGTATTGCTTTTTTATTCTTCTTTTTCCTCTTTTTGATTAATTTGAAGTTGTTTCTGAGTCGGAAAAATATAAATGATCATGGATGGGACAATTTTTATCTATTGATTCTTTTAATTTGTATAGTTCGTCTAAACTGCTGGCTTCTGATTCAGAAAATGCGTTTCTAATTTTCGAAAAATTTTTTCGTGCGATTTGTTTTTGTTTGTTTATAATTTTCCTTTTTATTGTTTGTCGTTTTGTTCTAATGTATCCAACTGTTTGTGTATGAGGTGTGATTAAAAGATCGTATTTTTTGTTATCAATTTCACAGTTGTGTAAAACGATTGTTTGTTTATTTCCTAAATTTTTGAATGACATAAGGTTTAGGATGAGGGATGCAGGAAGTTGTTAGTTATTTCTATTTCCTTAGACTGTTAGTCCTTACGATTTTTTGGTTAGCTTAACCTGGGTCTTTTTGTTCAGGGTTGGAGAGAAAAGTATACCGATTCCGAAGAATGATTTTTTACTTTCTCGTGGCTAGTTTAAGCTAAGGTGTTAACTTACTTAAATCTTACTTATGGGTAGTGATTGTGTTCAAGGGTTGGAGAATAGTAAATCGATCCAAAAGGTTCAGGTATAATTAGAACGCAAGTAGTTCTTTAGATACTGTTTTAAACTTACTATGTCTAAGATCTATCCTGGATCTGGTAAGAGGAGGGTTCAAGTGAAGGATGAATAACCGATGTTCTTCACTGTTTATCTTAATTTGAATGGTTAGTTTTATTGAAAAATTTCTGTTAGTCCTGGGTCTTTTGGAAGGGTTGGATAGTGAATCGACGTTTGAGGTCGTTAGACACTTGCTAAGTGGGTGGGGGAGAACAAAATTGTTCTTTTTGATCCAAGGATAGGCCTTGATGATCAGGTTTTAAAATTTAATGAGATAGAAAATTTATTAAGATCCAAGGATAAGCCACGATGATCTGATTTTTAAAATTAAGTGAATTTAAGTTTAAAATGGTTTAAATTTAATTAAGAAAAAGATTTAGTTTTTCAATGATGATAGTGAGCTTATGATTGCTGTTATGTTTGAGTGATGAAGCTGGGACAACATATGATTTATGATTTCTAACAATTTATTGTCATGCTACTAATTTTCATTTTTATTTTCAATAAATATCTTTCGAATACGTTTTATATAATACTGCAGAAATTAAGAAAACGATCTGAGATATTTTTATCAATCGTTATTGAACATTAATAATTTTGTTTAACGCCTGAAATGATCTTGAAGATTTACTTCAAAATTTTATGTTTGCAAATGAAAATCTAAATTCATTGCTAATAAGATTCTAAATACAAAAGATTGTGTTGGCTTTTGCCGTACAACCATAAAACTAATTGGTAAGTTTCTACTTAGTCGTATATCGTCTCTTGTCCGAGGTCTTCTTCCAATTCTGGGTAGTTCTAGTATCGTTTGGAATATCGGCTCTGATCTATTGAGTCGTAGAGACATTTCATTTAAATTATTATCGTGTATCATTTTGAAAATGTTTTGTCTAAATGCTAATCTATTTTTGGTTAGTTCTAAGCTATTAAGGCCTTATTCGAGACTTATGGTCGCACCAGATGAGTTAGGACCGATGTGGTTAACTCATAGAGTAATTACGCAGCCTGATAGATTACACCGTCTGCTCGTCACGCTATCTTATTTTCGGCCGGATAGATACGTGCAACTTCTTATACCGATCCTAATCTTACTCTTATACTTACCAGTCTCAGGGTGTTCAACTAGTCTCTGCTAGGCTCAATAGATCTAGGGTATACTGGTTTTTTGCGGCTGCTGAAGTTCTCTTGGAGAGGCAACTAATTTCTAAGTTAAATTCAAATTTCTCTGGTGCTAAAATTACAAGTAATTTCAGCACTTACAAATAAGTGGGTTGTTAGTTAGATGGATTATGATTGGTTAATATTAAATATTTTACAGTGGTAAAATATCCAATTTATCCAACTATAAAATGTAGTTTAGATCAGGTTCCAATAATGTTATAAAGACATCAGGACAAAACTTTAAATAAGTTCCGATTGCCCTCTATTGTTAATTGAAAAATGTTCCAACATAGTGAACATTTTCTAAGATTTTTAATTCAAAGTTTTATCCACCCACTAGCTATGTCAAACATCGTATATTTTCCGCATTACGAGGCCAAACTGTGTCTTTTGTGAATTTTAAGCGGGCTCCGCAACAATCACACTCCCTTTGTTCTTCTTTTGTTATTTCATTCGCTTTGATCTTTGAGACAAAACTTTAACATGTTCAAAGACTTGTCCTTGGAAACCAGGAACATAGAGACGCAAAACTGTGCGACTATCCAGTGCACAGTTTGGCCTCGTGAGGCGCGTGGTTACCTTATAAGATCATATGGTTTGTCAGGCTGCGTAAGTCAAGCTGCCTTACCACTGATCTCGATTATTTGAAAAATTGATAAAATTTAATTTCGGCCTTTCAAGATCAAATAATAGGTGCAAAAATTTGAGTCGAATGAAAAGATGACCAATTAGTTTGCCTCAATTCAGTTTGGAACCATTATGAGCAAGGGATAATTCATTACGCGTAATATAACTCGCGCAAGAAAGCTAACAAGCTGCTCGTATCAGATTGATTCCCTGGATGTTCCGGCTGCCTATTGAGATTTATGTTGTAGTGTTTGCTCTAGAAATAAACTGATGACGATTTTTCAAAAGAGAAAACAATTCCAAAAAATTGTAAAAAATTTTTGAAAAATTTTCACAACACACTAAGTAAAAACAAAAAAGACGATTTAAAAGCAAAGAATTACAAAGACAGACAACACTGCTCGTATCAGGGCGAAACTCTGAATATTCACACTGCCTATTAAGGTTTATGGAGCAGTATTAACAATAAAAAAATAAAATGCAAAAAAAAATAAAAAGAATTTTTTTTTTCTTTTTAAAATTTGAAATTTTATATGAAAATCATCCCCCCACACGCCATATAAAGTACAAAAGAACAGATTTCGCTCGATGTAACAAATCAATTATGGCAACTAAACTGCTTTCAAACATCAACTTGGAACGATTTCTAAGACGGTTTGCATCTCCGCTTACGCGTTAATTGCGCGAAATATATCGCGCATTAATTGTCCCAAATTGGTCAAAATGGCAATCTTTAAACCCCCATAACTGTACGAGAAATGATAACAGGTGAAATATTTTTTTCAAATTTGAGATCAGAACAACAATACCTTTCGAAAGATATTTAAAAAATCCGTCAAAAATGGCTAGTTAAAAAGTCGAAATTTGTCTGAAGAAAAAATCCCAACCCGAGCACAAATATTCCGTTATTTTTGTATCAAAAGTCGGAACAATTAGCAGGTATCAATTCAAATTATACAAAAAAGAAAAGCAAAATTTTTTAAATATATTCGAGCTTTTTTTGTAAAATCCCTCCACGAGCTATTCCACTACAAAGTAATATTGCAATATTTGAGCCCCTTTAGCTTTGTGAACAAAGACCACAGGCAAAATATTTTTAATTTTTGAACACAAGATAACAGTACTTTTTGGATCGTATCAAATTTATTTCAAAAATGGCTCAATTAAAAGTAAAAAAAATGTCTAAAAAACCACCCCGAGCGCAAATACTCAACCACCTTCTTCGAACATCGAAAAAAAGAACGATCTTATATCAAGGCAAAGTCCTGATTATTCCGACTTCCATTGAAGTTAATTTGTGACAAACTACAATTTATGAACTGACAAAATATACCAAGTATTAAGTGTTAAAATTTGAATTGATACCGGAATTGATATCTCTATTTAAATTGTCTCAAATCTTTTTGAAACTACTGAGAGTGCGGGATACACCAACGCGAATAACTATTTCTTGTATAAAACGTATCAAATATTGATTAGTTTTAATGATCATGTACTAGATCTCCAACCGCTCTTAGAATATTGCAAGCATACTTGATTGGTGTTCTAAAATTCCAGGAAACCAAAAACAAGATCAAAACAACGATAGCCGATTGCTGTGCAAATACCACAGATAATTAATGACACCAAAATTAAAAGGTTTTAAAAAATGACTTTTTTTATTCCAAATTATGTCGTTGTTATGTCGTGGTGTGATGAAATAATCCGAACGAAAAGCTAAAAATTAAATAGCATAGTAAAAGTGGTTAGGAAAATGACCACTTTTATACCTCATTTTTTTGGTGTGCCGTTGCAATGACCACTTTTAACCCCCAAAGGGGTTTAAAACACCAACTTATTCAGGCACACAAGTCTAAGGGGGTTAAAATTGGTCTTTTTTTGGGTACTCTATGGAAAAGGGAATGGAAAAAAAATTTTCGTTGGTGCAAGTTTTCCCTTCTAAAAGTTAGGGGTACTGGCTTGTTTACATGTAAAATGACGTTATATGCCTATCATATGCAACCAATTGAATCTAATGCAACTAAACTATGTGTTATATAGGACAGCAGAAGATTTTGGCAGCGTAGCTTAACTGTTGGCGGCGGTGAACGATTTCCTTCAAAAACGCGTCATTTGTAGTTGTTTACTTTTTTGTCATTTGTTTTTTATTTCTTTCACGTAATTTAAGGTAAAGCTCAATCGGCGCTGGGACTCCACAAAATAGGCATTGACCCACCAAAAATTTTTAAAAAATTTCTCTCCCAGAATCCAAAAAGGAGCCATAAAGTAGCGATATGTAGGTTTTATGGTCATCAACATACTGTTCAGAGTTAGATAATTCCTTAACTGTTGTCGCGCAAATAAATGAAATTAGAGCTGAATCTCTTAAGTATGTTCAGATGACCCTTTTAATGCTACTGGTGAAAAACATACCGAGAGGCACAGGGCGGCCGAAGCCATATAATTTTTGAATAAAGGATACTTCAGAATCGTCTTTTGTTACTGTTTTGCAATTGCCACTTCTGGCTGCCCAATGATAGAACAACCTCTCAAGTTTTCTGAATGCACATTCGACGCCAAGTTTTAAAAATGTTGGAGGGGAACCACGCTCAGGGCGCAAGAAAAACTTAAATTTTGGTCATAATTATCGAAAAAAAGTTTTGGAAAACGGCCCTTTTTTCTAGAAAATTGAACGAATACGTTGACTCGGGGCTATTGAGTGTGCTCCAATTTTTTCAGGTGCCAGGGTTGACGTATATTCAGAAGAAATGCCTATCATACAATTTCATATATAGAGTCTATGCAAAAAATGCTTATCTACAGTTTCCATAGAAGAAGATTGTGTGACAAACATTTTTTCAATTGAAAGCTTTTTTCGAAAACTTATCTTTAATTGGTACAAAACAATTTTTGTTACAAGAAAACAATTATAGTATTAAAAATTTTGTTGAACAAAAAAATGCTTATTAGTCAATTTATATGTGAAAAAGGTAAAATTACAAATTTGGGGTATACATTTTCGTGCTCGAATATACAATTTACGAAAAGTTGAAGCAAAATTTGACTTTTTATGTTTATAGCGTGGTCCAGCTTCTCTTTTTTACCCAAAAACACCAAAAACACAAGTAAGTGTTTTTTCTATAAGTATATATTTTTCCCATATGCTAGGATAAACATAAATTTGTAAAAAACAGGGCTTTTTTCTGAGCCACAAGAAATTTAAAATTAAAATTTTTTTAGCTTTTATACAAAAAGTTTTGTGTTTGGTTTACAATTCTGTGCGAAAATGTGAACATTAACTCGTAACTGGCTAATATCACCAATTTTAGTTTATCTGCGTGGTAACTGACAGTTACAGATAGGATTTTTTAACTAAAATAAGTCCTTGGTTGGTGTGTTTCGGACTTTTTTGTCTGTTCAAACATTTTCATGAAATGGAAAAAAATGGTAATCACAAAATTTCATAGTAAGGAAACAAAAACTTATTATACATTCTCAAAATACACGCAAAACTACTTATGATAATTTCATAAAAATCCTAAGATTAAAATTGTGAAAATATAAGAAAACCAAAGAAGTACAAAAGCTCGCAAAAATTAAATTCAACACCTCGTTTACAATGTCCAGGCAACAAAAAAACTATTATTGACAGAAACGAAGTCAAGAGAAGGGGAAAGAAGCCAACACAATGTTTACTTTAAAAAATCAGATCAATGATACTATCTTACTCGGTGTCGCACGGAAACTTTCTAAGCACAAAAATTACAGCAAAATGTTTGATATTTCAATAAATCAAATTCTAAGTAAAATTAAAACCTGCACTGTAAAAGTAAAATGGAAAACGATTATCTGCACCGCAGTTTCATGGGAACAATCAGTTGTAATGGATTCTATCTGCAAAACCCCATTTAACCGATTATCATGACCCATTGTAATATAACCGATTAATTTGACAATATAATCAATTTTTTTAGCCACAAACATCCATGAAAATTGATTTTTTTTTCAAAGGGAAAGACTTACACTTAATTTAATTAAGTTTACACTTGATAAAGCTTAACTTAATTTAACTAATTGAAACGTTTGGAATAGAATTTTTCACACTTGCATTTTGTAAATTATCTGCAGACACCAAAATATAAAATCAACGTTCTGCAAATTTAGAATCCGAACGATTATTTTCATCCCAGTTCATATCAACCCTCTATCCATCAACGTTCGGCATCCACCCCTATTTTCACACTCACCCTTCTTTTGAAAAACTCAAAAACCCACTCCCAGCTTACCCGGGTCGAGATCCCGCTCAAAAACCGCTCAAGATATGAGCGGTTTGAGCCGTTTTTCAGCAAGATTTGAGCGGTTTGGGCGGTTTGGGCGGTTTTTTTTGGAAAAACCGCTCAAACCGCTCAAATCTTGCTTAAAAAACCGTTCAAAAACCGCTCATTTCTTGCGGTGATTTTTGAACGGTTTTTCAAGCAAGATTTGAGCGGTTCTTAAGCGGTTTTTGAGCGGTCTTATAAAGATAACCGATTAAAACCAACCACCCACCTAATTAATCCCTCCATATTATAGCCCCACCCCCTCCTCTGCCCCTGCAATGTACCCTAACACCAACTCAATTAGGCACCATGAACCACAACCAACCCCCTGAACGGATATAACGGATATTCATAAAAAACTGATGCAAACTAAAACATTCAACTTTGACGTTAACTTGATACTGAACCTGACACTTAATCGTACGTACATATGTAAAACTAACCATATAGATGTCTGATCTAATTAGGCACCTATTAAAACTAACGCCATATTCAATAGCTATTTATGAGTCTCTGTCTCTCACAGGAATTCGAGGTCAGATTCGAATCAGAAGTAACTTTACCAATTGAATTTAAGATGTTAACATATTCTTCTTATCTCTAATAACCACAGCTTTTGTCTCAAACCGTATCCCACGACATTACGTTCTTACCGTGGGTATAACAGGCCGCAGCCAGAAATCACAAAAAACCCACTGGGTATCGCATTCTGGCAAAAAACCTCGGCGGAACCCCCAATCGAGTGGGAAAAAGGGAATCAGCAGTTGTTCCTCGAAATCGGCGCAAAAGATGGCATTAACTTGCAAAAACTAATACAAACACACCTACTGCACCTACTGTTTGAAAAACAACAAGAGCCTGGTTACGAATTCCAGACAGAGGGGGAAACTCAGACGCAGGATAGAGATAGAGGTGTCCGCAATCAAGAAAAATAGAACAGTGGGAAAATCAGTGTAGTCAACTCGATGATTTGCCTACCGTGGACAGGATACCGTGGGAAGAAACCAATATTAAAGTTTCAAGCTACATCAATCTCAGCTAGGAAAGGAGGGCCAGAGACGCCTAAGCCAACACTATCCAGACCTAAAAATCTAGGTAACTACTACGAAAAATCCAGAAACCACCACGAAAGATTTTTGGACAAGACTACAACACCTTTTCATCAAGGAAAAACGTTCATCAAGCGTTCACAAGAAAAAACAAACAAAAACAGATATTTTGGAACAATTCCACCGTGGCCTGACGGAACTTGGAATAAAAGCAAATTTAAAATGTCCCAACTGCAACAAAAACACTCTGGAGATAAAAATAAAAAGGGACCTCTTTACAGAAAACATGACGAACGATGTGTTACAAAAAGACTTCCTGGCAGAAACAAAGACACCCTAGCAAGCGTTTGAATGGGTGATACGTAGAGAAAAAGGCCTTGAGAATCCATTCCAAATACGAAAGCAAGGAACATCCGCATCGTCTTCCCAACAAACGGGAATAAAAGCCGAGCCTCTTGGATTCATACAAAGGAGGGGAAAGCAAAACTGCAATAATCAAAGGGGAAAAAGAGGCCGCCCTCAATCACAACGAGGTAATAGTCAACGTCAGGGAACCCATCAAAACAATCTTGCTATAAACTCGGAAATCCTTTAGGACTTGGTCACATCCAGCAAGGTAATGCAAAGGGCAAAATTTGCAACAAATGCACCGAGCGCAAAACACCAGGCCAGGCTTTGCAGTTCCTCCGTCGTCAATGATATTACAGAAGAGCAAGTCCGGAACAATCAATTCAGGACACCGACATGGTAACCTACCTGAACCACTAAAGGCAGGAGACGTTATTCCACTCGGATGACACAAGCACAAATGCGGTGAATTTCCAAGATCGGCAGGTAGACCAAATAACGGCAGACGACATCAACATTGTTCTCATTGTTTTCATTGACGATACAGGGTCACCAAATTCACTCCTCAACAACAAAACAGCCATCACACTGCATAACAAGCTAAAACAGGCAAAACGACCTCAACTGGGACAAAACGATGAGTCAAAGAGAATGTTGTGCTACAACGGCTACAAGATACCTTCAATCGGCAGGAAAGTTTCTCCAAATGAATCGGGAGGCTGAAAGGTCGACACCGCTTCCTTCCTTGTGGTAGACAATAAACGAGCGAATCTGCTACCCCTCATCGGCATCCACCTTTTTCAGGAAAAGCCAACTGCTAGGTCAATGAACTTTCTATCATATAATGAACAGTCAGACGCATTCATAACCTACTGGGTCAAATCAACATATCTAGGACTAGGCACACGAAATTGATATTCAAAAAACCACATGTTGCACACAAAATTTCCAAGCGAGTTTAAATCCTTACAACAAAAAGGACGGATAATCCCGATTCATATCCAAGAAAAGGTCGAACAAGAATTGAGATCCCTAAATCACCAAAGTCATTTTGTAAAACCTGAGAGCTGCAGTGATAAACAGTTTAGTAGCCCAATAGTATTAACATGAAAGAAAGATCAAACAATCAAAAGGCTATCGATTTAACATTAAGTAACGAGAAAGACACATTTCCTTTTATCGACAATTTTATCCCATGGAGAGTGCTCTTAACATGCTCTTAACAGGCCCTGGTGAGTGCTCTTAACATCCACAAAATTAACAAAACATACCAAAGTCGGTTGACACGTTGGACTGCCTACTCCCATTTAACTTTCAATCCATTATATCTTGATTATATCCCTCGGAACAAAATATCAACATATCGAAAAGTTAAAACAATTTTCGGATGAGTTATATCAATAAAAGATGGCCAACTGAGTAAATAAGCGTAAATTTGGATGCAAAGAGGTAGAGTGGCTGGGTTTCGTGGTAAATAAATTCCGCACAGCACCAATGCACAAGAAAACCGAGGTGATCACAAAACTTCAACACCCTAAACTTTCAATCAAATAAAAAGCTTTATGCAGTCAGTCACCATCTTAAATATTTTATACCAAATATCGCCCACTTGTGCAAGCCGCTAAACCACTATTATCTACGGCTAGTAAATTTCACTTCGAACAGGAAGAAAATCACGAGCTTTTGAAAAACATCCCAACCGCAGTTCAAAACCTCATCGAAATTCGACACTTCGTAAGCAACCGTGAACCTCAAATGATATCTGATGCAAGTCGTGACAATATCGGAGCAGCCATCAAACAAGAAACCTCGGAAGGCTGGGCTAAAATTGCTTACGCCTCTCTTTTTCTAAATACATGCGGCACCAATTATTCCGTAATAGAATTAGAATTACTAGCCGCGGTGCGGGCCATTGAACATATCAAGTATTCTTTGTATGGTAGACGTTTTACTCTAATTACAGACCCCCAGGCCCTGGTGAGTGCTCTTAATATCCACAAAAATAACAAAACATACCAAAGTCGGTTGACAAGTTGGACTGCCTACTTCCATTTGACTTTGATTTCAAACATCTTTCCGGCAGTAAAATGAACCTAATCGATTATATTTTGCATCATGCGGTGGGAAAACTACGACCCTCAGCGTACTGGGAGGAACCGTTCGTAGTTGCACCAATCGAAGATTTTATTACCTGCCTTGAATTACAAGAGAGCTAACAAAAAAATGAACGAAAATACAAACGGACCACTCGACCGGAACGAAAATTTACGGTTGTAATTCTTCGTAAAATTTACAATTGTAACACTGAAACCATCATTGACAAAAACACCAATTACGATATGGTTCTGCAACTACAAATGGGAATGGAGCTCCCACCATTCAAACGAGTTTTGAGGATAGGCCACAGCGGCCAGCAAACCACACTGTCCTTCAATTCCCACCTACAAATTTCGCTAAATTCAACAAAATCCTTCAGGAACAGCCTCTCAAAACTTTACTTTTCGGATATGTAACTCATCAAGTCATACCGTCGGAAGATAGCTTTACCGTCAACAGAAGAGAAACGAACAAATCAGACCAAGTCTGTCAAACTTCAAAACCAGACCAGAGCGACGATTGCCATGCAATCACGATCGAGGAAGAGGACATACCAGTGAACCGCAAGAATCTACGGAAGGCGTTGGATATCAATTTCTTGCAGCTGCCACAGAACGAGACAGAACTTTTCAGCCCCTATTCAATAAGATCCGCCAGCAGAAATGGGACCATATTAAAGCCTGCTTTGGGCCGTACTTTAACAAGGTACAGACTTTCAGTACGAGACAATATAATACTGTACAATGACCGGACAGTACTACCCAAACAATTCAAGAAAATCAGTCTAGATACCCTACATCTGGCACACCCAGGTCAGGGCCGTATACTGGAGACTGTCAAACACGTATGGTAACCCAAACACGTATTTAACAAGGTACAGACTTTCAGTACGAGACAATATAATACTGTACAATGACCGGACAGTACTCCCCAAACAATTCAAGCAAATCAGTCTAGATACCCTAAACCTGGCACACCCAGGTCAGGGCCGTATACTGGAGACTGCCAAACACGTATGGTACCCATATAATACTGTACAATGACCGGACAGTACTCCCCAAACAATTCAAGCAAATCAGTCAAGATACCCTACATCTGGCACACCCAGGTCAGGGCCGTATACTGGAGACTGCCGAACACGTATGGTAACCAAACACGTATTTAACAAGGTACAGACTTTCAGTACGAGACAATATAATACTGTACAATGACCGGACAGTACTCCCCAAACAATTCAAGCAAATCAGTCTAGAACATATCAAGTATTACTTGTATGGTAGACGTTTTACTCTAATTACAGACCCCCAGGCCCTGGTGAGTGCTCTTAACATCCACAAGATTTTCATGGATAATATCCCTCGGTTATTATCCATGAAACTGCAATGTGGTAAGTAAAACCACACTAATGTGTTTCCATGTTACCCAGGGATGTCGTAACATCAGCTCAGAACTGCAAAGAATGCCGTGCAAAGGATGAGAACCTAAGATTATTCCCGGAAAACACCTTTTCACCACATTAGACGCAGTGGTAGAACCTAATGAAGAAATCCAATTTGATTTTACCGGACCATTGCAGACGAAAACAACAAGGAAATACATCCTTGTAGGGGTCGACCGCTTCTCGCGATTCTCATTGGCAAAAATTGTCACTAACAATAAGGCTAACAAAATTACAAAATTTTGCAAACCCACAGTGTTGATCACGGCGTACCACAAAACATCACTGCGATCAATATAATTTTAATGTGAAAAATAAAAAAAATTATGAAACGTAATATGTGGCAACTGAACTAAACAAGAAAAAGATTAAAGTGCAAAAAAAATGCAAAATTCTTCAAAAACCTCTCAAAAATTCCTTTAAAATCGATGTACAGGAATAATTTGATATGGAAAAATATTAGGATTACAATCTTTTTTTTATCGAATTCTAAATAATTATTTTTGCAATTTTGTGTATACTGACTATAAAGATGACAAAATAGTCGGTTATTATCCATGAAACTGCAATGTGGTAAGTAAAACCACACTAATGTGTTTCCATATATATAATTTTAGCTTGTTTCTAATATTTAAGGCTATTAAATGGCAGTTAGCTCTAGTCAAATCATTGCTTAAGCCCTCCACAAGCATCTATTATTCCTTCTGAAATTTGTTTCTGTATAAGATATGCATTTCATAAACGCTCAATCATGTTTCGATAACTTATTCTTGTTAGCATTGCGAGACCAAACTGTGCACTGGATAGGCGCACAGTTTTGTGTCTGTATGTTCCTGGATTCCGGGGTTTAGTTTTTATGCACGCTCGAATTC
The DNA here is from genome assembly GCF_963678635.1 of Symsagittifera roscoffensis. NCBI lineage: Eukaryota > Metazoa > Xenacoelomorpha > Acoela > Convolutidae > Symsagittifera > Symsagittifera roscoffensis. The sequence continues at coordinate 29,834 of NW_026970932.1, forward strand.
TGTCGGAACGATCAAAGTAAATTAAAGAACAAAAAAGAACAAAGGGAGCGTCCATGTTGCGGAATCCGCTTACAATTCACAAAATGCACAGTTTGGCCTCGTAATGAGTTAGGTGATATAATTTTCTGCTCAAAGTTTTCTTGTGAAAATTGCGTAATTCCACCTTCCCCGCTCGAATAAATCGATCTTGGAACACAACTTGAACTTTTACTCAGAATTTTGAAATTTTGTTTTCCTAAAGATGCAAAATTGGATTCAGAGAGTGAAAAAAGAAGACTAAGAGGGGAAAAATTGCATCAACAATACGATATCCCCCAAGATCGATTTATGGAACCGGGGAGGGTGGATTTACGCAATTTTCACAAGATAATTTTGAGGAGAAAGTTATATCACCTTAGTCATTAAGAGGCCAAACTGTGCAAATTGCAACTTGGACTCTCCCTTTGTTCTGTAATTCCCATTGATCGTTCCGACAAAATTTTAAAGTCTCTGGAATCCAGGAACATACAGACACAAAGTTGTGCGCCTATCCAGTGCACAGCTTGGTCTCGTAATGGTAACAAGATTAAATTATCGAAAATTTAATGAGCGTTTATGAAATGGATGTCTTACGTTTCATAATTTGTTTTTCAAATAAAAATTGCATTTTTAAATTTGGCTTTTTTTCAATTCAGCAGTTCAACATTGAAAAAAAGCCAGTGTATGCTAACCATCGCCATAGTAAAAAAGTGATGTTCGGCCACTTCACTCAAACGGCCCACTATCCCTCACCCGCCCACTACCTCTCCCTCTCCATTGGACGAGGGGTATTTGATGGTTGAAGGGAGGGGGTGATCTTAAGAGGGAGGGGTGTTGAGTCAACGTAAGCTCCATCACCACTTTCAACGTACCCAATCTCTCGCTAACCCATCCCCCCTGTTTAGGCCACCGCCTCCCATATTTAGGTTGACGGCTCTTGCAAGTAAATGAACTGCTTATACGTCCAAGTAGGAGAGGGGTTGACTGAATAGGGTGTTATACCCACGGAAAGTACGTGATGTCGTAGGATACGATTAGAGACGTAAGCTATGGTTAATAGAGATAAGAACAGTCTGTTAACAACTTAAATTCAATTGGTAAAGTTATATCTGATTCGAATCTGACCTCGAAATCCTCAGAGAGACAAAGACTCATAAACAGCTATTGAATATGGCGTTAGTTTTAATAGGTACCTAATTAGATCAGACATCTATATGGTTAAGCTTTACATATGTACGTACGATTAAGTATCATGGTTCAATGTCAAAATAACGTCAATGTTAAATGTTTTAGTTTGCATCAGTTTTTTATGGATATCCGTAATATCCGTTCGAATAACAATCTACCGTTTGTAATTAGGACATTGTCATCATATGTAGTCTTTTCTCTCCGCTGGATTTTTCACGGACTCTTTTTGAGGGCTGTTTGTTTGAGTATCTTTTTGAGGGCTGTTTGTTTGTTTTTGGGAAGGACTGCCTGCTTGATTTTCGCGCTTATCGTTTGCGTTAGCGTTATATGTTGTCGCTTTTCTGATTGCTTGTACTCGAGCTTGTGTTTGACATTCTTTCTGGCAACCTTAAAATTTTTTAATGAGGTTTGCGTCAGGCGATGATGAAGTTGTGACGGCTCTATCAATAACGTATCTCGAACTAATGGCTCTGCGTCGGGAATGTGCAGGGGGTCAGTGTGGCTTTCCCGTGTCCGATTGTTTTGTTCAAAAAGGCGATTGTTTATCGCATAATTATTGCACCTTATCTTGCTACGTGATTTCAGTGGTGATGTCTGTACATATTTTTTCTGGCGCGTTGACTTCATTTCAATACACTCGAAATCGGTCGATGATTCTTGCACGTCCATCTGTGGGTTAATTGGATTAGTGTTTGTGTTTTCCGGTTGACATTGAATGTAGAGTCACGCTGCGTACATTGTTGTCGGTGTGCGCGATGTGGTCGACGATTTGATCAATCGAGATTGCAATTCCGAATTTGTTTGCGAGGGCACTAGTTTTTGATCGTGAGGAGCGTCGGCAATTTGATGGAATGTCTTCCGGCGTGCGTTTTCTGTCCACCCGTTTGGCCGCCGGCTTTTGTGGCGATGGTGTTTCCCTTTGTAATTCCGAATAGTCAGATGACAATGAGATGAATATTTGCATTCGAAATGAATTTGTGCATTGTCTCGTCGCGGCATCTTTTCTGGACTGCCTTTTCCTCTTTGACTAGTAGTCCTCAGATTTGTCGTTTTTTTCGCCCATTTTTGGATGGTGCTTTTTTTCGAAATGACCGTGATCGGTTTAAGAATTCGTTGTGGCCCTAAAATTTTTCGCTTTAGCGACTGGTGTATGACTTTTTCGATGTTTTTTGGCGGTGGGCGTTTTGGGCTTGTTGAAGCAGATGGTTTTGCTGAGGTACTATCTGGGGCTGAAGTATATGCTTTCTTTGTAATTGTCGTTTGTTGGGTGCTTGATCCTGTACTCTGTTTTTTGTTGTCTCCCGCGGCTGAATCACGTGGTTTTGCCCTTGAATCATAAATGTTTATAAGCAACAAAATCCTTTAGTTGTTCCGGTCTACATTTTTTGTAGACCTTAGGATCCGGTACGAAGGCTAATCCTTCGTGTCTTACTACCCGTGGTTGTTTGCCGTTTTAAAATTCTACGCGGTTTGAGGCACACTACTAATTACTCATGAGGAGAGTAATTAGTTATTGGCCCGTTTACATTTATTTAAGGTTTTTCGAGCTATCGTACCTGACTTCCTTGCCATTTCTTCAATATGATTTCCCAGTTTTCGGTCAACAGTAATTTGGGGTCTCTTAAAACGATCTTTTTAGAAAATTACCTTGGCTCTAGATAGCTTTTGTTTTTCCTGCGCGGTAAGCCGACGTTTTGGTTTCCTATTTCTGATATCAGCAATGTCAATTTTAGGATTATCGGCTTACCAGATCATATGGTATAATTTTTAGTGGAAGGTGCGCACATATTGGGAATTTTGCATCAGTGTACGGTCGAACTCGTCGTTCTCACTTTCAAGACCGGTGGTTGTATCAGTAAAGCTCAAATTGAGAGCCTGTGCCGCCTGCTTTTTCTTCTTTTTTCCAGCCGTGCGGTAGTCTATGTCCAAGGTGGTTCCCTGACTGCCTGCTTTTGATGTGCCTTGCATGTGAAATACCGCTGAGTCGTACGTTAATTCGGTCAGGTAGGCTTTTTCTTTGAACACAATATCCAGTTTGTCCTCGCTGTTCTGTTCGCGGTCCCATATGGCTTCAGCGGGAAGCGCTGGCTTTGTTAAGATATGTTCGTCTAAAAACGCAAAAGTTTTTTGTTTTCCCATGAGAGATTAGACGTTTTTGGTGATGTGCAGATATTACTTAGAAGTTTGATGGGTCAAGGCCGTTGTGTGCCTCAAATGGCGTGATTTTTGTTGTTGGGTCTGGTGTTATACGCATTGTCTTGATTAATTCTGCCACATGTGATGCAAAGTTTTACGGTGATGCAAGATTTTCATGACTGACAGTCTGGTTTTCAGAGTTCTGAGTTTGCATTCTGAATTAATGTTATGATGTCCCTGGGTAGATATGGGTACCATACGTGTTTGGCAGCCTCCAGTATACCGCCCTGACCTAGTTGTGCCAGATGTAGGGTATCTAGTTTGATTTGCCTGAATTGTTTGGGGATTATTGTCCGGTCATTGTGCAGTAGTATATTGTCTCGTACTGAAAGTCTGTACCTTGTTAAAGTACGGCCCAAATCGGCATTAATATGGTCCCATTTCTGCTGGCGGATCTTTTTGAAAAGGGGCTGAAAATTTCTGTCTCGTTTTGTGGCAGCTGCAAGAAATTGATATCCAACGCCTTCCATAGATTCTTGAGATTCACTGGTATGTCGTCTTCCTCCATCGTGATTGCATGGCAATCGTCGCTCTGGTCTGGTGTTGAAGTTTGACAGACTTAGTCTAATTTTCTCGTTTCTCTTCTGTTGACGGTAAAACTATCCTCCGACTGTATGACTTGATGCGTTACATATCCGAAAAAAAAAGTTTTGAGAGGCGGTTCCTGAAGGATTTTGTTGAATGTAGCGAATTTTGTAGGCGGGAAGGACAGTGTGGTTTGCTGGCCGCTGTGGCCAATCCTGAAATCTCGTTTGAAACGTGGGAGCAGCATTCCCGTTTGTAGTTGCCGAATCATATCGTAATTGGTGTATTTGTCAATGATGGTTTCAGTGTTACAATTGTAAATTTTACGGTGAGTTACAACCGTAAATTTTCGTGCCGGTCGAGTGGTCCGTTTGGATTTTCGTTCATTTCTATATTAGCCATTCTGGAAATCAAGGCATTAAGTGGAACCGTCTATTAGTGCAACTACAAACTGTTCATCCCAGTATGCTGAGGGTTGTGGTTTTCCCACCGGATGACGCAAAGTATAGTCGGTTAGGCCCATTTTACTGCCGGAAAGTTATTTGTTATCAAAGTCAAATGGGAGTTGGCAGTCCTCCTTGTCAACCGACTTCGATTTGTTTTGTTGTTTTTGTGGCTGTTAAGAGCACTCACCTGGTGGTCTGTAATTAGAGTAAAACGTCTACCATACAAAGAATACTTGATTTGTTCAATGGCCCACACCACGGCTCGTAATTCTATTTCTATTACAGAATATTTAGTTCCACATGTCTTAAGAAATCGAGAGGCGTAAGCAACCGTAGTCCAGCCCTCTGGTGTTTCTTGTTCAATGGCTGTTCCCATACCTTCACGGCTTGCATCACATACACTTCGAGGTTCGCGGTTGCGATTTATCAATTTTCGGTGACGTTTTGAACTGCGGTTAGGATGTTTTTGAATTCACGCTCGTGTTTTTCTGCCTATACGAAGTGAATTTACTAGCCGTAGATAAAAAAAGGTTTAGGGGCATAAGTGGGCGTGGTTTGGTATAAAGTATTTAAGGTGGTGGACTGAACGCAAGAAACTTTTGAGTTTTTTGAGGTTTATGTTAATGAAGTTTTATGTCGCCTCGGTTTTTTCCTGCATTGGTATTGTGCCGAGTTCAATTATCACGAAACCCAGCCACTCTACTTCTTTGCTTCCAGATTTAAACTTATTTACTAAGATGGCTATCTTTTCTTCATCTAACTCATCCATAACTCGTTTTAACTTTTCGATATGTTGATCTTTTGTTCCGTGGGATATAATCAAAATGTTTTCGAGAAAAGCAAATGTGTCTTTCTCGTTATTTAATGTTAGATCGATAGCCTTCTGGAACTCTGCGAGCATATTCGTAAGCCCGTAGAAACCAGTTTGAAACTGATGTGTTCCGTTCGCTTGGCCTGCTATCATGCTAAAGTTACACTAATTTCTTGTTGTATCGTCCAATTTTGTTTGACTGTATGCATAGCGGAGGTCAATTGTCGAGAAGAATGTGGTACCGTGTTTGTGATTATCGTCTTGCGCTAATTGGGCTGCATTGTCGAGAAGCACGTCAAAATTAGGCATCTGATATTTATTCTTATGAATTGCCTTGTTTATTTAAATCGAATCCATTTCCAGTTTGATTAATTGATCTCTCTTCAATGTTATTACTCTTGAGCTAATAAACTGTTTATCACTGCTGCTTTCAGGTTTTACAAAAAGACCTTGGTGAATTAGGGATCTTATTTCTTGTTCGATTTTTTCTTAATATGAATCGGGGTTATCCGTCCTTTTTGTTGTAGGGCTTTGAAATTGCTCGAAAAGTTTGTGTGCACCATGCGGTTGTTTTGAATATCCTTTTGGTGTGCACAGTCCTGGATATGTTGATTCGACCCAATTGGTTATGCGCCTGACTGTTCGTTCTCTGATAGAAAAATCATTAATTTACCAGCTGGTTTTTCCTGCAATAGGTGGATGCCGATGAGTAGTAGCAGATTTTGTCCCAGGATTTTCGCTCGCTTATCGTCTACCATAATGAAGGAAACATTTTCGACCGCCCAACCTCCCGATTCAATTGGAGTAACTATCCTGCCGATTGAAGGTATCTTGTAGCCATTGTAGCACACTATTCTGTTTGGCTCGTCGTTTTTTCCCATTTGAGGTCGTTTTGCCTGTTTTACAGTGTAATGCAGTATGGCTGTTTTGTTGTTGACCAATGATTTTGGTGACCCTGTATCGGCAATGAAAACAAGGAGAACAATGTTGAAATCGTCTGCCCTTATTTGGTCTACCTGCCGATCTTGGAAATTCAACGCATTTATGCTTGTGTCATCCAGGTGGAGTAAATCCTATCATGGAATAACGTCTCCTGCCTTGAGTGGTTCACTTAGGTTGCCATGTCGGTTCCTGAATTGACTCTTCCGGATCTTGCTCTTCTGTACTAGCATTGCAAAGCATGGCATGGTGTTTTTGCGTTTGGTACATTTGTTGCAAATTTTTCCCTTTGCAGTACGTTGGTGGATGTGACCAGGTCCTAACGGATTTCCGAATTTATAGCAAGATTGTTTATGATCGGTTCCCTGACGTTGACTATTACCTCGTTGTGATTGAGGGCGGCCCCTGTTTCCCCTTTGATTATTGCAGTTTTGCTTTCCCCTCCTTTGTATGAATCCAACAGGCTCGGCTTTTATTCCCGTTTGCTGGGAAGACGATGCGGATGTTCCTTGCTTACGTATTTGGAATGGATTCTCAAGGCCTTTTTCTCTACGTATCGCCTATTCAAACGTTTGCTCGGTTATCTTTGCTTCTGCCAAGATGTCTTTTTGTAACTCATCATTCGTCATATTTTCTGTAAAGAGGTCCCTTATTGTTTGTGTCTCCAGAGTGTTATCGTTGCCGTTTGGACATTTGAAGTTTCCTTTTATCACAATTTCCGTGAGGCCACAGTAGAATTGTTCCAAAGCTTCTGTTTTTGTTTGTTTTTCTTGTGAACACTTGAAGAATGTTTTCCTTGAAGAAAAGCTGGACTACGCTATTGACACAAAAAGTCAAATTTTGCTTCAATTTTTTTTTCGTAAATTTTATATTCGAGGACGAAAAAAAAATTGCAATCGAAAAAAATATTAAAAAATGTATACACCAAACTTGTAATTTTTCTGTGGAAAAACGCATATAATACATTTTTTATATTAAAATTGTACGATAAGCATTTTTTGTTCATTAAAAGTTTTTGATACCTTTACTGTTCTCTTGTAACCAAAACTGTTTTAAACCAAATAAAGATAAACTTTCGAAAAAAACTTTTGATTGAAAAAATAATTGTCACACAATCTTCTTCGGTAGATTAGCCTTTTTTGCTTAGACTCTATCTATGAAAATGTATGATAGGCAATTCTCTTGAATATACGTCAACCCTGGCACCTGAAAAATACGGAGCACACTCAATACCCCCGAGTCAACGTATTCCTTCAATTTTCTAGAAAAAAGGCCGTATTTTTCGATAATAATGACCAAAATTTAGGTTTTTTTTGCTCGCTGAGCGTGGTTCGCCTTCAAAATTTTTATAATTTGGCGTCGCATGTGCATTCATAAAACTTGAGAAATTGTTTTATCGTTAGGCAGCCAGAAGTGGCAATTGCAAAACAGTAACAAAAGGTGACTCTGAAGTATCCTATATTTAAAAATTATACGGCTTCGGCTGCCCTGTGCTTCTCGGTATGTTTTTCACCAGTAGCATTAAAAGGGTCATCTGAACGTCAATAAGAGAATCAGCTCTAATTTCATTTATTTGCGCGAAAACAGTTAAGGAATTATCTAACTCGATTTTTGGGTTCTGGGAGGAAAAAGTTAACAATTTTTTCAGTGGGTCCTTGTGATTTTTTGAGTCCCAGCGCCAATCGGGCTTTAGCTTAAATTACGTGAAAGAAATAAAAAAGTAAATGACAAAGAAGTAAACAACTACAAATGACGCGACTGGACTAAAATTTGCAAAAGATGACCACAATTTTGACAGTTTCTGGAATGTGGGGAAATAAGAAAAACGCCCCATGCTTAGACATGCTACATGCTGGAACCACAGTTATTGTTATTGATTATTGTTTAGGAGGAATGCCAACAAGTTATCATGGAATACCATTTCAGCTAAAAAAGAACTCAATTTAAAAACAGACGTGCTAGAAATCGTGTACAGTTTTTTAAAATAGTTTTTCTTTCAACACTTGACTTAATAAAAGGTTCTCAAGTGAGCCGAGGTACAACAATGCCGAAAAGGATAAAAAGTAAACTCAGAAACCTCAAAATAAAAAAAAGTGTGTAATTTCCAGCGAGTTGATTGAGCAAGTGACTCATAAAATGCATAAAGTAGTCTAATTGATAATTTGAGCCCAAAAATTTTACTTGTTTTGAATTTTCAAAATCATTTTTCGAGAAAAACTATTGTCAAGTAAAAAAAAATTTTCTAAATTTTCAAATACGCTGAATTTTCAGCCTTTCTTTTAGATATTTTTATCACTCCACGACATAATCACGATATAATTTGGAATAAAAATATCACCTTTTTTAAATTTTTTGATTTTTGAATAGTATGCTTGCACTATTCTAAGAGCGGTAGATATCTAATACATGATCATTAAAACTAATCAATTTTTGATACCTTTTATACAAGAAATAGTTATTCGCGCTAGTTTATCCCGCACTCTCAGTAGTTTCAAAAAGACTTGAGGGAATTTAAATAGAGATATCAATTCCGATATCAATTCAAATTTTAACACTTTTTACTTGGTATATTTAGTCAGTTCATAAATTGTAGTTTATCACGAATTAACTTCAATGGACGTCGGAATAATCAGGAATTTGCCTTGACATAGGATCGTTCTTTTTTTTCGATGTTCCAAGAAGGTGGTTGAGTATTTGCCCTCGGTGGTTTTTTTAGACCTTTTTTCACTTTTCATTGAGTCATTTTTGAAAAAAAGTTTTCTTCGATCCGTAAAGTAGTCTTATCCTGAGCTCAAAGTTTAAAAATAGCTCACCTGTGTTCTTTGTTTGATAAGCTAAAGGGGTTTAAATTATGCAATATTACTTAGTAGTTTGAATAGCTCGTGGATGGATGAGTTCACAAAAAAAGTTTTTGCTCTCATTTTTTTCTAATCTGAATTGAGACATGCTAAATTGCGTTTGTAATAATTTACTGGTAAAATGTTTTTTGTTTTTGTGTAGCGTGTTGGGATTTTTTTTCAAAAAAATTGTTCAACATTTTGAAATTGTTTTCTTTGTTGAAAAATTGTCATCCGTTTATTTCTAGAGCGATTACTACAACATAAATCTCAATAGGCAGTCGGGACGTTCAGGGAATCACTCTGATATGAGCAGCCTTGTTAGTTTTCTTGCGCGAATTATATTACGCGTAATGAATTATCCCTTGCCAATAATGGTTCCAAACTGAATTGAGGCAAACTAATAGGTCATTTTCATTTGACTCAAGTTTTAGCACTTAATATTTGATCTTGAATTCCCGAAAACAATTTTGATCTATTTCACCAATAATCGAGACCAGTGGTAGGGCAGCCTGAAAAATTTTGAAAAAGGCTTAGTAAGGCCAACTTTTTTAAAAAGTTTTTACAGAAAAGTTTTTTTATGAAAAAAAAACATTTGAAGAAGTTTCAAAAACAATAATTGATGATTGGGCGGTAAAATCTAAAGTTGAGGACCAATCTTTGCTGGATGATGCCGAATTTTTGCTATCTCTGTGTTGTTTAATTATTTTCGTTGGTTTTTCTGACGTCTCCTCCGTCTGGAATCTCAATCTCCTTGTTGATGTGTGGTTTTCATCCAGTTTCCTTGCCACTCGGTTTCGCTTTCATTCGGCGCTGATTGGCAAGCGCCATCCATATATAACAATAATTAGCATGTGTCAATTCAGTATAGGTCAAAACATTACAAAACTTCAGTGAAAAAAATGAGTTTTTTTTCTGTAAAAACATCCCTCATGCAATTCTTAAGCCGCTTTAATTTAGAACACAAAAACCACAGCTAAAAAAATTCAAACTCGACTAGCTCTCAAAATAACAGTACCTCTTGAATGATGTTTTAAAATTCTCTCAAAAATGGCTCGTTAAAAAATCTGAAAAAGTCTTTAAAAAACCAACCTCGAGTTACCGTGGAAAAAAATTCTACTTGTTTTATTTTGCTATGATTTGGATGTTCTTCTGTTTTGAAAATTGATTGACAGTTTAACTTTAATTGACGTTTTAACTACAAGCTAAAGTGGACAGTTTAGCAGTAACAAAATGTAACCGCATCAAAAAACGAGAAGCATTCAAGAGTGCCTAAATTTAACGGCAATGTCTTTGTCATACCGTTTGGTATGATATAACGATATTACCGAGTCCGAAAGGAATGGTAACCTAGAATCATTACTTCGGAACTCAAATAAGAACATCTAGTTCGTGAGTTTTTTAATCAACGTCTGCAACTAGCAACGTTATAATATCATTAAGCGTACAAGGTCAACCGACCAACCCTAACCACTCAACGCTGTGATGTTATTTAAGGATGGCGTTTGCCAATCAGCACCGAATGAAAATTTCCCTGGAAAAATTTTCAATTTCAGAGTTTTGAATTCCCGTAGGACTAGAGTTTATAGAACCCTTGCGGGACTGTTTTGAGTTTCTGAGTCCCCGTGTCATTTTTTTTTCGCGTTTTTCTACGACGTCATGTCTTCTTTCGTAGTGCTTGGTGCTCCTTCATCGTTTTCTTTCTGATGTTGCTCCTCGTGTTCTTCCAGGATATCTGCTTCTTCCTGTCTTGTTCTTTGATCTTCGACATTTTGATTCTGTAAGTTTTTAACGAAAAAAAAACTACTTTTAGTTTTTTTCTGTGTTTTTTTTTGGGCTTCCCATAGGTGAAACTAAGTAGATGGTATCGGTTGGTTTTTCCGTTGATTTTGGCTTTGTTGTTTCAAAGAATTTCATGCTTGCCTTGTAGTCTGTGAATTTTTCCTGGATTCCCATTTCTGAAATTAGGCTTTTAAAGATAAGCTGTTTCTCTGGAGTCGCATCCGTTGTTGACTCTGTTGAAAATTTTTTTTTTTGACAATTTTGATTTGTGTGTCCTCAATTGTATAATTTGAATCGAATTCCCAAGTGCTTCGGATAATGTTGAATGTCTATTTCGGGTTGATTTTTACGTTTGTTTTATAGTTTTTATTAGTTCTGGTATTTTCTTTTTGTTTATTCGTTTCATTGATGGGCGGTACTCGCTGGATGATGCCGATTTTTTTGCTATCTGTTTGTTGTTTAGTTTTTTTTGTTGGTTTTTCTGACGTCTTCTCCGTCTGGAATCTCAATCCCCTTGTTGATGTCATTTGTGGTTTTCCCCCAGTTTTCTTGCCACTCGGTTTCGCTTTCCTGTTTTTCGACCTCTCATGTTGTTGTTGTGTATTCTTTTGTTTCTCTTTCCTGGAAGTTTTTTAGGCAATCTTGAAGTCTCTTCGTTGAAAATTGGTTGTTGTGGCGCGTTTGGTCCTAAAATGTCTAAAAAGCGCAAACAAGGTCCTGTTCTCCGGGCGGGTTTGTATGCAACAAAGTCTTATAAGCGTGAAGGCCTGCATCGGATTACGGATGAAAGCAGAACTAGTCTTCCTTAACAATCTCGGTTGTTTTCTTTGTGTTTTCACCCATGCTGTGTGAGGTCTGTAAGTTAGATTTTTGCTGTTTACTGTTTTGTACTTTTGTTCGAATATTTTTGGATCTTTTTATTGTTTTCCTTGCTATTTTATTGTTTTCCTTGCTGCATGTTCTCTTCGTTTTTTGACATTTTCGTCTATTTGTTCTTGAATTCCCTTGTTTCTTAGGTTCAAATTTTTCTTTCCTCTTTGCTATTGCTTCTATAATAGCTATTGCTTGTCTAGCTTTCACACCTGTATTTTTGGCTTGCTGTTTTGAGAGGTTTGTAGGTGTAGTAGGTGTAGGTTACGGTATCTTTTCCGGTCGTCTTTCCATAGTCACTTCGTCTTCTGATTAATTCTGGAGGTCATGCATGTAGGTCATGCAGTGGTGGATGAATCAAGTTTTGACTTAAAATAACCTAAACATCGGTGAACAATTTGTTGCTATATTAGAATATGGTGTGTTTGGTTTTTATAATTTCTATGACATCCGAGGCTAATTTACACGGTGTTTTATTTTCGTCAATTCTCTGGAGCGTTTGTATCAATTTTTCTACTACTCTATTGATCTATGGTTTTCAACAAGTGCAAAAATGTAGCTTTATGTTGTTTGATTTGCAAAAAAATGAAAATTCTTAGCTCGAAACGTTTGTGATTGGTCGCATCTTAGTTTGCGTGGTACCCCCTGGTTTCAAATGAACCGTTGCATGATTTTTATCGCAATATCTGCTGTTGTGTTATTTACTACCTTATCCCTAGGAAAATTTGACCATTTATCGATAGCAACAAGAGTGTACGCATCTCTATTTAGTTTGTCTGAGAGGGGTGACGCGAAATCTAGTTGTACTTCTTCATTAGGTTCAACGTCTGGTTTTATTTGGAATGAGTGTTGCTTTCCTATAACTAGCTACTCATAACAGTTATCAACTCCGATTTTGATAAAACGTGGCATACCGACAAATTAGATTATTCCCAGCATAATCTTTTTTGTGGAGAAAGGCGAAGTAGCCGTTTGTTTCACTAAAACTAAAAAGAGTTTTAAAACATTAGATATACTACTTGGGCTTTTTTCCATTTACCTTCACGTGACAAACTTTCCAATTTTTTTGGCACTTTTGTGGCTGAATGCGTGATTGAATTCTTGATACAAGTGCGTTAGGAATGGTCATTTTTTTGTTGCATCATTTCTTTTCAGTAGGACAACTTTAAGCATTTTTGAGAATGAAATTCAACCGTGGAGAACAATTGTTTTCAGAAGAGATATTTTAATCATGCAAGTTTACACAATTATCAAATATCTTTTTTTTAAAGAACACCAAATGGAGAGTCAAAAACAGTCATCAACTCAGACGGAAGTAAAAATGAGCAGAAGGTGTTCAATTAATGTTTTAAAGTTCCTTTTACTAAAAAAAACCGGTTATTTTGCCTTTCTCCACAAAAAGAATTATGCGGGGAATAATTTAATTCGTCAGTATGCCACGTTTTATCATAATTTGTACGTTCTCAATTTATTTCGGATTGAGAGATTTCCATAAAGTCAAATTTTTTCAGTTTCAAAAATTGAGATGTTTTTTAGTTTTCGGTAAGGGAGGAAATTGCAAAGACTATCAGACTTCATCCCCGGGGAAGCACAACATCAACCTGTTTGACACTCCCTTCATGTTTGCACCCGGGTTCATCTTCGACAATCGTGGCTGGAATGGACACATACAAGGAGTCCCTATTCTGGAACCCCAAAGGTCCTACGTAAAGGGAGGGGGAGGTTGCGGTATTATTAACCCCTTTTCAGTCAAAGATCCGAAAACTAGCCAGGATTTCCGGATGAGCTACATCCCACTCAACATGTACGATCGCACTGGAATGGCAACTACTTAAAACATTCAATACATCACCGCTCTTTGAGCACAAAACCGCTGTTTGTATTAAATATGAGCAAATATATTCACACATTTTTCGCAGTCGCAATTTTTTTTCATAATCAATCGTTTTTTTTTGCCTTGAAATTAGTAAATGACCCTTTACCTCAATCAGTGATTGCAGTGACTGAGTTTTAACGAGATTAATGAGCCATTCTGGATGCTTTTAAGTATCGTATTTTCTCTGTGGTGCAGACAGTTATTCTGCATTAAATTGGTTAGCTTAAAAGGGGGTAGTGATGATCCCCATACAAAATAATCTGGGTGCTTTCCAATTTTTGATTAGCTATTTAGCTTGCTCCATTAATTTGCATAAATCAATCAAATTGAATTTCATTGCTTGGAGTCGTATTCGAAGATTTGACTATGAATTTTTGTCATTATTTATTCAGGAGCCGATTTAGGGGGAGGGATGGATGGATGGGTGGATGTTTCGACACCATCATCGCCCAAAGGGTTTCTCCCATTGAGATTATTTTACGATTTAAATTTTCGGTCGCGCTCCGATCGTAAATTATTCGTAAAGCCGCATTCGATACCAATTTGTATCAATTTTGAGGGGGACCGCACGCCGAAAAATTGCAAAATTTTTATCGAAACCTTCCAAAAAAAGCCCCGAAACCGATATTTTGCAATTTTTTTTAAATTTGTCAAAATAGAGTCTTTTTAGGGGCCGATTTAGGACGTTCTTGAGGGGGGGGGGGCTGGTTAGGGGGCTGTGGGTTAAAAAAAGGCCAGAAAGTTGACAAAAAAACCGAAATGTTTCAGCGCTTAAAACTTTATCTCTTAAAGTAGTGCCAAAGAAGCATATTGGCAATATATAAACCCCAAAAACTTTACAAAAAATTATCATGCTTTCAAAATTGAGATCAAGAAAACAAAACTTTTCAGTTGAAAAAACTCGCCATAAACTGCCAGGTGAAACATTGATATTTTTGTGGAGAACACCACCCGAGCACAAATATTCCGTCACTTTCTTCAAAAATGGGAACAAAACAAAGAAGTTGCACGTGAAATTTTTGTTCCTTTATTGATATCAAATTTTTTCAGCAAACGTTTGCAAAAAAGACTAGTTTGACAAAAGCCGAATTTTGACTGAAAAGAACATCTGACCACAAGCTTTCCATTATTTACTTCATAAATCAGAACAAAATTTCCTGCTCGTATAACAGGGGAAAAATTGAATGATTTGACTGTCTTGTAAATAGCCTCAAATAGTTTTGGCAGAAAAACCTTGATAAACTACCTTTTTAAACTGTTTGTACCTGTCCACAAAACCGCTTATAAAAATATATGTTAATTTTTGCGGCGTTTTGGCTTGCTTGATTTCAGTTTGTAAAAAGTTCGCGTTACCCTTTCAATCGCGTTACGCCTTCAATGTCATATAGATAGAGTCGATCCTTTTTCTCTTTTTATTTTAATGGTGAGGTTTTTTTGAAGCCAAGATAAATCACATGACGGAAAAATCTTAAATATGTCCAAAAAGTCAAAAGAAACCAAATTTTTACTGAGAAAATCAAAACATACAGAAAATTGGTCGAGATGGTCAAATTATACCAATTTTTGGTCGAGAAAGTCGAAACATTAACCAAGCACTCCGAACCAGGATATACAAATCTACGTTCTTCAAGATTGTGGCATCTACTATTATATTTTAGCTGCTGATGAAAATAAGTTTAAGTTTCATAATGTATCATTTTTTGTAACTAAAAGGTATTCAAATCCAGTTCAAGCAAAGTAGAGAAGTCGTCAAAAAGCAGACAGCACTTGCAAGCAAAATTGATCATTTAGCGAACAATGTCCGGTGGGTTGAACAAATTCAAATATATACTATCAATGCTTGGTAAATTTAAACAAGCTCGAACACGTTCGAACAAAGTCCGATAAAATTGAAAAAAGTCGAACATTGTCCGGTGAAGTCAAACAAAGCCGAGCTAAGTCGAACAAAGTCGAAAAATGTCCCGTAAAATTGAACAAAAAAGTCAAAAACGGACATAGTTTGACGATTTCTGTCAAACTATGAGTCGAGCACCTCAGCTCTGATTGATCATAAAAACCACAACAGAAAGATTTTATGAGAAATTAAAGAACATATACAACACTGATCGATAATCCTGTTTCTTTTAATGACAAGTCGATAACGACCAGACAATGCTGCTTGATGCTACCTGAATCTCCATGTCTACAAAGTTTTAGGATGGCGCCACTAATCAGTCTGCTTAATGAAGAAAAAGTACCAATGCTACTTGAGAACGCGAAATAAAGATATTGAATTGTCCAGGGGGTTTTAAAAACATTTCATTCAGGCTCAAACAGATATATTAATTAAACAAAACATTTCTAACACAAAAAATTGAACAACACAAGAATTCAAAAACTCGATATTTTTGGTTATCAATACCTTTATTGTGAAAAAAGGGTTGGATCGTGTCATTTCTATTAGTCACGAAAAAACAGCAACACTTAATAAAATATAAGATAAAATACAAACAAATCAGATTCGCGTAAGATTTGCAGCATTAATCCCCCACTGGAGTTTCATTATGAATCGATTACATTAGGTTTTCATGGTACATTTGTATGAAACTCAAATAAAAAACAATCGATTATAATCGATTAAAGATGAATTGGAACCAAAGTTTTTGCCAAAAAACAAAGCCTACTTCAATCGTTTATGTTCAATTATACTGGATTACTAAAATTTTTTTGTAAATTCATCTTGAAATATATTTAAAATCTAACTGTTGCTGTAAGCTTGATTTCGTAACAAATTATAATTCAAAATAGTCAATTATAATGGATTTTAAAAGATGTATGTGTAACGGAGTAATCAGTTTTAATGACAACAATAATTGGTTTCATGGTCTAAATTTGCAACCATAATGGACTATGTTGACAAAATTTTAGACAACCTATTTCCGTTACAATAGATTTTGTCCAAAAAAACTGGCGTGGGTTGGCATCAGAAGAGCGTTAAAAAAAGGTAATTAACCATTACAAATTACAATTGAAATTACGTTCTGAGTGTAAACATAATCAAACACATAAACCAGCACCCGTTTCTGGTATAACGGCACATCAGGCCAAAACTGCTATGATTCAGGCAGGGAAAAGGAATTTTGGAAAGTCATTCTTAAGAACACAAAATGTATCAGTCGATCCTCAAAAAAGAATTGACGTAAAAAACTTTTGACACAATCAACAAGCTTTCAAATAAACGGTTGCAAAGTTTCATTCACACCATCAATTTGGTATAAGAAAGGAGAGATAGAAAGGGTCGCACTTTCTTTTCATATTATTTTGTAAATAACATTGCGACGTACAACAGTGACAATCAATTGAAACTCAAATTTTGAAATGAAAAAAAAAAATTTCAACTGGCCATACTAAATTGGTCATTTTGCGTATCAATTGGCCTCTATAGACCGAAATGCTAATCGCAGACCCCATTTACATAGTCTATGGAAAAAGTGCTTGTCGTAAAATTTCCTGTTACAAAAATTTATATTAAGCATTTTTTCAACCCAAATTAAGGTTTTCAAAAAAGCCATTGAAAAACTTTTCTAGAGTTTTTTGAACCTATTTACGTCGCTTTTATTAGGAATAAGCTTTTTTCACACAAGAAAATTTTTCACTCAAAAGAAATTGAACTCAAAAAAAAGCTTATCATACAGTTTTGATTTATGAGAATTTTATAATAAGGATTGTATACCTCGAAACTAAAATTGTCAAAGTTTTCCTGGAAATATCTCTTTGGGTATATTGAACTCAATAAGGTTGACTGTTTTAAGAATGAGCTTTTTCCTCACAAAAAAATGTTAAAGAAAACTGAGCAAAAAACTCCGCTTATTATAAAACTTTCATTCGAGAAAACTTTATAATAATAAAATTTCTATCTGAAATGAAACTTTCAAAAAACATGCTAGAAACTTTTCTGAGATTTTAAGTTTCTAAACTTGAGATCGGCCTTTTGTCATTTTTGAATAGTTTTTCCATAGTAATTGAGCATAAAAATTACTCCTTTAGACAATTTCTCATAGAAAAAAATGTCTAGTAAGCAATTTTTCTATCAATAAGAAAAACTTCAAAAAACTGAAAGCAAAAACTTTCAAGTTATCTTAAACTGAGCGACGGCGTTTTTTCTTTCAATTATTAGCTTCTTACCTATTTCATTAAAAAATTTTTCGGAATAATGAATTCAAAAACCCATTAAGATTTAAATACCCGGGTTGATGGCCATAGAATAAAAAAGCTTATTATATAGTTTCATATATGAAGTCTATGGAGAAAATGCTTATCATACAAAAATCGTAAATAATTCAAAAAGTTTTTTAAAATCTTTTATTGAACTTTTTCGGTTTATTTGCTTCTTTTGAAGCTTTCTGGTGATCAAAAATGAATTAAAATTTTCAATGAAAATGCTTGCATACAATTTTTATAAACTATCGTAGAAAAAATAAAAGTTACAAAAATCGGGGTAAATTTAAATAGATTTAAATAATTATATCTACGATAGACGGGCATTTTGACAATGAAAAAGATAATTTTAATTTGGGTCGGAAAAAATACTTATCATACAGTTTTTATGTGAAATTTGTATGATATGCAACTATCCATAAACAAAAACACAATTTTGAGAAAAGGAAATTTTTTTGGTTGCAAACTTGTTTTTTGTGCTCAAATATAAAACTTACGAAAAATAACTTTTGCATGCAAAATTTGACTTTTTGTGTTTATAAGGTAGTCCAGGATAAGTTTTTCATCCTTCATCCAAAAAAAAATCGAAAATCACAAAACAGTGTTTTTTTTGTAAACGCGATTATAATTTTTTGGTTTCATTTGCTCACTAAAAACAAATTTTGTAAACAAAACAGGCCTTTTTTCTCAACAACCAAATTTTTCAAACTAAAAAAATCTACCCACGTACGAAAAGTTACTTTTTGGTAAATAAACCCATGTGAAATTGTTAAAATTAACTTACATGGCTAAAATCACTAAATGCTGTTTATCTGCGTGTCAACTGCAAGTTGCACTCTGGGTTTTCTCATGACAAAAATCCTTGGTTAGTGTTTCGAAAGAAACACAAAATTTCAAAACAAAAAATTTTTTGTGCTTTCATTTATTGAAAAAATGCTGGTCATACAATTTCATAGTATGGAAAAAATGATTGATGTATAATTTCATACAATGGAAAAAATGCTTATCATTTTATTTTCATACAAATTTGGGGATAAAAAATCTGAGCAAAAAGCTCAAAACTTAGATCCAGAGTATGGAAAAATTGCTTTTTAATAATTTCATAGCATGGAAAAATGCTTATTTTGCTATTTTCATAACTTGATTTTTGCTCTTTGAAATTGTATGAAAAAATATTATAAGCATTTTTTTCCGAAAGGAAAATTGTATGATAAACATTTTTTGTCAACTCGGGTAAGAAACATACAGCTGTCTCGAACTGCTGGAGATTCTGTGGAAAACGCGGTAAAACATTTTTCAACCTCTATAAAGTTTTCTCAGATGATCTTTTGTCGGAGCACGTTTTATGGATTGGTTTTGTTTAAATTAAGAGAAAATTTAAAATTGACAACAAACTCAAAGCAAACGATTACACAAAAATTGAACAAATCTGGCGATATGAAATTATCAGCATCTGAAACTACTCCAAAATGGGACTAGAGCAAAGACACAATGAGACCGATCAGAAAGAGCATTGTCAAAAAAGCTAGCATGGACGAATGACGCTAGCTTTGTCTGCACCGAAAAAAAATGATAAGGTCTAGCAAAAACGTAAACACCGTTCGACACTGATGGATAAATTATCCACGTGACACCAGAAAATCAAACGATTATCCCAAATTAACGACCAAAGTGATTTAATTGGAAACTCAGTGGAGACGATGAAGCAATACCATCAGGTTTACTGAACTTCATTGCGACCGATAAAGTAATATTTGAGGACGCGAACAGAGAAATTAAGATAACTTTAAACGGTCAATGGAATGAATAACTGAAAAGAGAAGAAGTGTTCATAACAGAACCATTATGAGAACAACGACAAAACAAAAATTGTTCGCGTACTATTTTTCCTTTCTATTGTGATAACCACGAACTCTCATTCGAGGAAAAAACATCCCGCACCGAAATTCTCAGATTCTGTAGAAATATAAAAATAATCGATCATAAATAATTTAAAAGGGAATATGCTGCCATAGTTTGATAAAAACAATGAAATCTGTAGTAAGTGAGTTATAATTATTCATTTGTCGCTTTTATAGAGAATAACCTTGAAACTCGTTTTTTCCCACTGTTTCAGATGAGGAGTCAAAAATCAACACACACGCTTTCGTTGGCACGCTTTTAACTACCCGGGTTGACCTCCATAAACCGAAAATGCTTATCTTACATTTCCCCACACCGAAAATGCGTATCTTACCATTTTCTACATCAAATGTATGGAAAAATTCTAATCGTACGATTTTCATACAATTTCAAAAAACCATTGAAAGAAGATTCAATATAGTTTCTCCGGCTATTTGAACCAATAAAACAGTCTGGTGATGAAAAATAACTACGTTTATTTGTTTGTAAAAAAATGGTTATCCTACAATTTCCATATATGGAAAAAAGCTTATCTTAGAATTTCCATAAATGAAAAAATATATATATCCTACAATGTCCATATATGATAAAAAGCTTATCCTACAATTTCCATAAATAAAAAAAATGTCGATTGGCTGACTTCTGACCCAGTCATCTGATTCCGATGGTGGCCTTAAAAGTTGATTTTTGTAGAAGTTCTGAGAGAACTTTGTAGAGTGTAGAAGTTCTGAAATTTGATCAGAATTCATGTCAATGAACATTAATTACGTATGTGTTGAATATTTTCTGTTTTCTCGCACGTGTAAAATTTAGTTTTTTATAGGAAATGATTTAATGATGATGACAGAACTTGCTTGAACTTGTAGATCACAACTGGAGTATGTATGCTTGGAGAATGTTTCCATCAGGAGAACAGGTTTTTCGGCGTTTGAGACAACTCCTCCCTTATGGTTTTGTTTCATCCAGGAGTAGGCTTAAGAAAATGTTGCTCTCTCAAGAGTTGAGGAGATTCGCCTACAGATAATGAAGAGTTTGAGATTCCAAACTCTGAAACTCTCTGATTTTTCTGTTAGTTCTCTTCTTTGTTCAGAGATTGCACGTCTTATGGGGTAAGTGTAAACGCTAACTGATCCTCATTTGAGTTTTCAAAAAACACTTAACCTACAATTTCCATATATGAAAAAATGCGTTTCGTACAATTTCCAGATATTGAATAATGCTTATCTTAGAATTTCCATATATGAAAAAATGTTCATCCTACAATGTCCATTTATGATAAAATGTTTATCCTACAATTTCCATTTATGACAAAATGTTTATCCTACAATTTCCATATATGAAACAATAATTATCCTACAATTTCCATATATGAAAAAATGCTTGTCCTAGAGTTTTTTTTTACAATTTTCTGAGTCTATGAAACTGTAGAAAAATGTAGGATAAGCTTTGTTTTCATATATGGAAATTGTAGGATAAGCATTTTTGGTCAACCCGGGTAATTTGGTTACCTGCTGTTCAACTTTTTTCAGCGCACTTTATAATTTTCTCATATTTTGTTATTATTGATCTTTTTCTCATTCTCTCATGTCTGTTGTCCTTGATGCATTCGTCATTACTGATGTCCGTACTTGATTTGTAGCTTCTTACTGCTTCTTGTTTCGAGGATTGAAATACTTGTTTTTTTTTCCAAGTCTGAAACAACCCACGGTGCGGATTACCATGAAACTTTGGTTTGTTGTTAATTATGACATCTGATGGGTTACTCTGTATTTGTACCCAGGGGATTTTCTGTGCGAGATCAGAAATTCTTTATTTCTTACATAAGTTGATTTTCAGATCTGAAATTCTTTACTTCAGATCTTGATAAAAGTTTGAAAATGTCAGATCTGAAATTGGACCTGATATAGAAAACTTCACGGCTGAATTAACCTTAAAAAACGAACTTCAGATCTGAATTTAGACTTGAGAAATACCGTTGCGGAGTTGTACTTAATGCATTTCCAGCAAAAAAATTGAGTTTTTAGTTTTTGATGTTTCTGCAATACACAATTATGTTTGGAGTAAAATCGGTAAAAAAAACCTACGAATAACTTCACAAACAGTTTTTTCCATGTAAGTTTTTTTTTCAACGGTGTAAAAACTTTTCAAAAACTATTAAAAGACCAATCAAATTTTTGACCTTCTTGCGCTACTTCTGCTTTTGCAATGTTTATCTCGAGGAAACGTTTTTTTTTAGCAGTCTATCATTTAAGACTTTGCAGAGTACCTGTTAGTAGCTAGCAGAAGATATCAAAAACTATAGTATTAAAAATAGCGTCGGAATTGTGTCAGTTTCCTTGCTTTTTCATATCGTAAATAAACAACAAAAACTAAACTTAAGGTCTCAAATTAGGTCCGAAATGGATTTTTTCAGATTTGTAATAACCATGAAAAACATATTTTCAGATTTGAAATTAGATCTCAAATAACCCATTCCTAAAGTAAGCAAACGTTATTTCAACATTTCACAACCCATTTCAGATCTTAAATTTAGATGTATGGAAGTTTAATTCAGATCGGAACAAGAAAATTTACTAGGTA
>NW_026970933.1:0-34520 GCF_963678635.1 Symsagittifera roscoffensis
TGTATTAAAATTGCCTGAGACCATATATAGCTAGTTGTTAGCCTTCAAAACAACTACCTGGACAGCTAGCAAGCCAAAAATAGAAGGAAAATAGCAAAAAAAATCCATGATCATTAAAATGAACTTACTTAAAAACTGCTAAAATTTTACCCAGTACTACGGAATTTTCTTGAAAATTTGAAATTAAAAAAAATTGTAGCACAGCATCACTATAAAATTATTTTGAAACGAAAATAATCCGAATTTAAGAAAAGTGAAAACAAATCGATTATAATATATTTTTGTGGTCTAAAATGTTACAAAAGTGGGATCTTATGCAATAAACGGCCCAATTTCCTTATTTCTACATCTCTTGAACTGAAATTATTGTGGATGAATTTGATTGGCTAATAACCAATCTAGTTCCATCGATATTTTCTGCCATTTCAATTGAAATTTCTAGCAGAAAAAATTATTAGCCGAAATGAAAAAGAAAATTGTATTTTGTTTTGTCAAGCCATTTTACTGTATTTTGCTTGTCTGGGCAAGGTTTCACAAGTGACTCAAAATTCATTTGATAATTTGACTCAAAGTTCCACCTTTTCGGCAATTTCGGCTAATATTTTTATCTGCTAGAAAAGTTGATCGGAATGCCTGACCGTGTAACTTGAATTTGATTGGCTAAAATTACCCAATCAAATTTGATCGCATATTTTCCAGCTTACGATGTAGAAAAATTGATTTTGGGCCGTTCAGTGCATAAGACCCCAAAAGTGTTAACATAATCGATTCCCATGTTACGCTCAGACAACAAAATTTGTCTAAAAGTGGATTTAAATTCATTTTTTTCGCAAAAACAAAATGCATTATAATTCAGTTGAAATCCATTACAATGGATTATATAAAAAGTAGAAAATCACATTAAACTGGATTTGTTTCCACTTTATTTTTGTTCTGCGTTGTGGACACTTTTGCAAGAATTTCTGCATTTATCAAATGAGTTATGCGGAAACTTTACAAAGCGAGTGTACGGCCTAATCCGTTTCTAAACCTAAACTCAATTTGCAAAAAGATTCTGCTAAGCTCTCCCCCCTAACGATTGCCCCTTTGCACCGCCCCCCCCCCCCTGCCCAACCTAAAACACCGTCCCAACCCCCCCCCCCCCCCCCCCCCGCATTCACCTGAACCACCCCCCCCTTCTCACCTGTTAAGCTCTCCCCTTAACGTTTGCCCCTCCCCTAACTTTTGCCCCCCTAACATTTGGCCTCCCCCCTCCAATCGCTTAACGTTTGCCCCCTAACGTTTGCCCCCACCCCCTAACGAGGTTAATGGAAGGGGGATTAGTCCACTTTCAATTTTGCCACACCCATCCCCCTTGCCCCAAAGTTTTTAATAATTTAAGAAAATTGTTGAAAGGGAGAAAATTCAGTTACAGTTATTGGGTAACATAAAAGAGCAACAAAAATACCAAAGTTAGATTTCACATGTGCGTGGAAATTTGCATCTGAGTAAAGGGGAATGAATAAAAAAATTGATTATTAGTTAGTTTTATTGTCAGTATCCACAAAAATGGAAAAAAAATCGATTATAATGGATGAAAAAAGGATTTTGTTTCCTCAAAAAATAGTAATATTATAGTAATATTGTAATATTAGAATTTTTAATTGGGTATAATCGATTTATATTCACTTTTGTGGACACTGACAAAGAAAGTCAATTATATTCGATTTTTATTCATGGAACTCCAATTCGGGAAATCAGGCAGAAAAACAAAAAAAAACTGAAAACACCTAGCAAAATTAAAAGCAATCTGCGGAAACTAACTAATTTAAACTAGATGAAAAAAAACCGGTGCATGAGGCATGAATCTTCGGACTGCTTTTATTGCTATATCAAACTAACTTGAAAAAAATATATTAAACTATCTAGTTCTTCGTTCTTGTTTTTCAATCTGGACAGCTGATATAAGAATTGTTATTTGAGTTGTGTGTATTTGAAAGTTAAAAATATGAATCGTGAAAGAAAACAAAACACCTGGAAATTTTTAGTGCCGTTTAAAATCAATGAAATCTCATTTGTCAAAAAAGGATAAAATAATCGGGAAAAATAAAAAAAATTGTACATACATTTCTTCAAGTTATCCTCCCCTGACGCTATTCAAAATGCAAAAAGACATTTTTGAATCTGTTAATATGCATTTTTAAGAGCAAAAAACGGGCTTCAATTTAGAACGATTTAATTCACGCATACGCCTAAATCACGAAATATGTCGCGCAATAAATATCCCAGTTTGGCCCAATTGGCAACTTTCAAGCACCAAAAATTTACAAAAAAGATGACATTTAAATGTATAAATTATCTTACAAAACAGGATTAGAAGACTTAAGTGCCTTTCAGATGATATAAAAAACCTGTAAAAAAAAGCTAGTTAAAAATGAAAATGGTGGTCCGAAGAAAACACACACGCGTACAAATAATCCGATTTTTTTTTGAAAGTCGGAACAATCATCAATTGTATATGCTATTTATTCTTCTAACTTTTGAAATAAATGACGATATATTTGTGCTCGGAATGTTTTTTTCTCAAGAAATTTTTTGACTTTCTAAATAGACATTTTTGTCGAAACGTTTTCCCTACTTTTGAAGAAATCTCTGAAAATTTATGCGTGTTAATATTATTGTTCCGACTTTCGATACGAAAATGACGGAATATTTGTGCTCGGGGTAGGCTTTTTTTCTTCAGACAAATTTAGACTTTTTAACTAGCCATTTTTGACAGATTTTTTAAAAAATTTCCTTCGAAAGCTTTTGTTGTCCTGAGCTTAAATTTGGAACGATACTTCACTTGTGATCATTTTACGTAAAGTTATGGGGGTTTAAAGATTGCCATTTTGGCTAATTTGGGACAATTAAAGCGCGATATATTTTGCGCTATTAACGCGTAAGTGAGATTTAATCCGTCTTAGAAATTGTTCCAAATTGGTTTAAGGAAGCTCATTTGCCATAATTGATTTGTTACAAGTAGCAAAATCTATCAAGATTTGTACTCTTTGTACTTAATATGGCGTGTGGGGTGATGTTTTCAGAAAAGATCTCAAATTTTTTAGAAAAAAAATTTTAATTTTAATTTATTACATTTGAATTTTCCCTGTCATTACTGTTCCATAGACCTTAAAAGGCAGTCGGAACATTCGAGGCTCGTTTCAATAAACTTTCAACTTTTTGACTAAACAGTTTTGGTCGGATATTTTAACCACTGAAAGATATTGACTTCTGGAACTCATGTTGATATTGATATTGATGTCTTGAATTTGGGACTAATTTTGCTATCATTCAAATTGGTATAATTACCGCGTTATTTTTTTTTCGTTTTATTAAAATTTCGTTCTATCAAAATGACCTAATAAATACTTAATTTCAATCAAAATCCTCAAAATCTTTCTTTTGAGATTTCGGAATGATAAAAAAAAATTCTCAGGTGTTATCTAAAAAGATATAGAAAAAGTATTCTTCTATATTTGATTTCAAAGATATCACTTCTTTACTGTTTTGATTGCAGAAATTGGTCTGAATATGAAACCAACCAAAGGGTTTCCCTACTTAATTCAAAATTTGAAACAATCTAGGGAACCGATCAATCATATCTGAAAGTGAACTGCACCCACTACGAGACCAAATTTTGTTCTCATAAGGCGCTCTCTTTGATGTGGGTCTGACTATAAAAAAGTGACACAAGCCTTTAAACACGTCAAATTTTGAAAGTGGAATATACCAACCAAATTCCTTTTCACGGAACTCACAAATGAACTTTTTTACTTAAAATTTTTTTTAGCTCGTTGTTGTAACGCGGTATCCGCAAAGAGCGAAAACGTCAACGAAACGATTAGAAAGAAGAAAGAAAAGCGCTTACCATAAAGGAGCTAAGCAAAAACTTTGCAATTTTCCCCTAGATTCCACAATAGAAAAAGATATCAAAAAAAAAGATTTTTTTTGCGGATTCCACTACAAACTGGTTTCGAGCCTTTGGCTGAATTGGCTGAAAACAACTCACAATTTGGCTTAATAGTGCCTTTTTTCAGTTGAATAAATTAATAAGCTAAGCCAATTTTGATAAGTCAAACCAAATTTTGAATCAGTTGTATTGTATTCAAAATTATCATATTTTGGGTCACCGTTAAAAATGATTCTCAATGGGAAAAAAGTTTAACAATTTCGTTCTTGTTTTTCTGATATTTGACTTCTTGATGCTTTTTGCCTTTTTCAATTTTTAAGTTGATCGATGGAGCTTAGCGAATTATGTTTGCTAAGCTCCAATTCCTCAAATTTGGTTAAATGATGCATAGTGTTCTTCGTTTGACCAAATAGTTATACATTGGAAGCAGCAAATAGACATAAAAAACATGAGTTTTGTATATCAGTGAACAGCTCTTTTTTTCTGACTGAAAATTTAGAAGTGTCAATTTACTTTTGTGAAAATTTTTTTGAAATTTTATTTATTGTTCCGACTTTCGTAACGAAAGTAACGGAATATTTGTGCTCGGGTTGGTTTTTTTTTCTTCAGACAAATTTCGACTTTTTAACAAGCCATTTTTGACGGATTTTTTAAAATTATCCTTCGAAAGCTATTGTTGTCCCGGGCTTAAATTTGGAGCAATACTTTACTTGTGATCATTTTTCGTAAAGTTATGGGGGTTTAAAGATAGTCATTTTGGTCAATTTTGGACAATTAGCGCGCGATATATTTCGCGCTATTAACGCGTAAGCGGAGATTTAATCCGTCATAGAAATCGTTCCAAATTGGTTGAAGGAAGCTCATTTGCCATAATTGATTTGTTACTAGGAGCGAAACCTATTACTTAGTACTTTATATGGTGCGTGGGGGGATGATTTTCACAAAAAATCTCAAATTTTTTCAAAACTTTTTTCTATTACATATAATATTTTCATGTTATTACTGCTCCAAAGACATTAAAAGGCAATAGAAACATTCAAGGCTTTGCCCTGATGCGAGCAGTCTTGTTTGAGTTAAAATTTTACTGCCCTAACAGCAAAAGTGAATTATATAAATGTAAAATTTGAGTCGCTTAAAAGTATGGCGAGGTAAAAATCCTGACCAAGTTGAATTATTTATCGTTAAGTTTTCAACATTATTGATAAATTAAACATTATCTTCAAAGCGCATAGATTATTTTGAATTGGACCAAACCTACAATTTTCAAAGACATAAGACTTCCAAAAAGAGTTGCAGAAAAAAAACTTTCAAAAAATTGTGGCAAAAAATTTTTTGAAAGTTTTTTGTGGCAAAAATTTTTTCAAAAAAATCTAAGTGTTTAAAATGATCTCGCGAAGGGGAATTTTTAAGCGCTAAAGTTGCTTAAATTCAGTTCGTAACAATTTTGACTGCTAGTCAAATCACCGTGCTTAAAGAATTAGCGTTAAATTTTCAGCATGATAGGTTAATATTTCAAAACCTGCAAACCTTTTATCAAAGTTAGTAATTTTCAAACGCCCAAACATTTATCGAAAAAGTTGTTTGCAGGTAGAAAATTTGAAGTCAGGGAAACAAAATCTTCCTTGGAGCTTTTTTTTTCGTTTTGATTGGCAAAAAAAGCAAGATGAATAAGGATGAAAAAGAAACAATACTGCCCGTATATCAGGGCAAGTCGCTGAATTTTGTCACTGCCATTCAATCAGTATCTAATTACTGTTGGTGATAAATAATGAAAATCTATTAACTTTGAACAATATCAAAATATAATCATGAGCTGGATGAGTCCCCATGCATAAAAAATGGCGTTGCGCTTTCAGCATTGTGAATGAAATCATAACAGCCCGCACAAATTAGTCTAGAGTATGGCTGAATTTCCAGTTAAAAAAGCCGCAGAAATTCACATAAGTAATCCATTGAAGATAAAATTTCTTTGACAATTTTTGATCCCATGGAGTTGATATCTTTAATAACTTAACAAAATTTTTAAAAAAATTATATATTTTTTTAAACTTGAATGAATGAAAAAACCACCCAAAAAAAACATTTTTAGCGTCTCGTATCCTAAAAACGACCAAATGATATTCTCAACTCAACTGTCTGTCGCTTACACGTATTATAAAGTTCCCATTAATCACGCAATCAAGGTTTCTTATTGCTCAAATCAGCATTTTGTGGTCCCTTATAACTCTACGGTATCACTGATGCATTCACTACATATGTGAAAAACAATTTCCGATTGCAGAAAAAAAATCCGTCAAAAAATTTTTGGCAAAAAGTCGAAAATGACCTTAAAAACCAACCCAAACGTAATTAGTCCGCATTTTTTCCAAATTTGGATTGAAAATTATCAAAATTTTTGAATGTAATTGAAAAATTCTAGCTCACGAACTTTGAAGACAAAAATGATAATTTTGCATGCTTTAACACATCACCTGAACAAACAAATCGCCTCAGTTATTTCTGTCTGTACTTGTTTCAGACACAACTTTTTTTGCATAAGCTCTAATTTAAAAAACTGGATAGAGATCGCGTTCTTGTTATTCCAAAAAAAAAAAAAAATCTCTACATCTAAATTGTAAACAGGGGCGGACTTAGGGGAGAGGGCGGGGGCTGTGGGGGCGGGGGGGGGGGGGGGCGGACGCTTCCCTTCTCAGAGATTTGACCACCTGCCGACCCAAAGGGTTCCCCTTTTGAACTATTTTGAGGTATCCATTTTTGGCTGATGGACCCCAAAATTTTTCTAAAGGCGCCTTAGGCGCCAATATATATTAATTTTGAGGGGGGAGCGCGCGCCGAAAAAACGCTATCTTTGAAAATGGTAGATGGTAGACAAAACTGATGGTAGACAAAACTCATTAGTAATTTTACAAACATCTGCCATCATAAAATTACCGAAAATCAGTTTATAGGTTGAATGTTTTTTGGGAAAAAAGACAAGAATAATAATGGGCGCCGCTGATCCTTTTTTTACAATATAATTTATCGTTTTATAAGATTTTAAAAGGGCGTCTGATTAAAATTTTATTTCGGCTTCTTTCATCAATTTTGAGAAAAAGAAACAATAAAACCTGAGACAGCCATTTTTCAAAGCTAGTCTGAACTGAAGAATTATAACGCTAATTTTGTGGAGGAGCCAGTGAAGCCATTAAACTTGTGAAAAAAAACTTCAGAATGTTGGAATTAAGTATAAGATTGATTTTAAATGCAGTAAATTACTGACTGACAACAGTGAGTTTTCTTTGAATTCCATCTACTGAAAACAATGGCACGTTTAGGAAGCGCTGTAATTCACATATAATTTTGAAAAAATCTGTTTGGTTATAACAAAATGAAACTTTCTTCAGCATCAGAATTTACCTTTGAGGCTACGAAATAGAAGTCATAAGTAAATATAAAAACTTACAGAATGCAATTTTACAGGAAGATTACATTTTTTGAGCAATTCAGCTCGAATAATTTAACATTTTTCTTCTTTCTTAATGTGAAACCAAAAAGCTGTAAGAAAAAATCAAGGTCTCTGAGGCGGCAAACTTCTTTGGTGTAACGTGTTTTTACCAACCAAAACTGAATTATGGTTCCGACTTTCGATACGAAAGTAACGGAATGTTTGTGCTCGGGGTGGGTTTTTTTTTCTTCAGACAAATTTCGGCTTTTTAAGTAGCCCTTTTTGACGGAAGTTTTAGTTATCATTCGAAAGCTGTTGTTGTTCTGAGCTTAAACTTGAAAAGATATTTCACCTGTGATCAATTTTCGTAAAGTTATGAGGGTTTAAAGATTGCCATTTTGGCCAATTTGGGACAATTAAGGCACGATATATTTCGCGCTACTACTGCGTAAGCGGAAATTTAATCCGTCTTATAAATCGTTCGAAATTGGTTGAAGGAAGCTTATTTGTATATGGCGTGTGAGGAGATGATTATCACAAAAATCTCAAATTAAAAAAAATGGTTTTACTTTATTACATTTATTTTTTCATGTTAATACTGCTCAATAGACCTTAAGAGGCACTCGGAACATTCAGGGCTTCGCCCTGATACGTGCAGTCTTGCCTATAATAATTTATACTTAATGCAATAATTGGTGAATGAACAGACATGCATTGGCTGCGTCGAAATCCTCAGACGGTGGGATCTTCGGAGAAAATACCCTGAACGTCTGCAAAAAACCTCGTGCCAAGTATCCATTTGTGCTGAGAGCCACACTTCACCTCAAGCACTGCCTCGCCAGAGCTGAGGTCAGCATATTTAACTGCCCACTCTGGATGAAAAGATTGTCGGGGTCGCATCCCAAGTTGAGAAGAGTGTCAACTATTTGGGCATTAGCTCCAAGGACATTAGATTGTCTTGGAACTAATTCATCGTCGTTCCCTCCTTGAAGGGCTCCATGAATTGCCAATCTCCCTCCAATGTTTTTCCTTTTGAAATTTATAACTCTGATTAACTCTTATAATTCTTTGCTGCAAAATTGATAGCTTTGGAACCAGATCTAAACTAGTATTTATAATTGGTTAATATTATGATATTTTATCTCTATAAAATATTAAGTACTAACCAATCATATTCCATAAAACTAACAACCTATTTATTTGTAAAGTGTTGAAACTACTTGTAGTTTCAACACCAGAGCAATTTGAATTAAACTTAGAATACAGTTGTTCTCATTCTGGAACAAACTCGCGTAAACCGGTGTACACTAGATCTATTGAGACTAGGAGGTATAAGAGTAAGATTAAGATCGGCATTAGACTAAGAAGTTGCACGAATCTATCCGGCCGAAAATAAGATAGCGTGACGAGCAGATTGTGTACCTTATCTGAAATTACTCTATGAGTACAGTAAACTAAACATAACTCAGCTTGTAGGTTAGGAAAAAGCAGAGGTTCGCATGCATTTTTGTTAATGAATTTAGGCGGGTGCATTTTGTCATTTTCAGCGTTAGAAAACGACCAACTGCCATTGATACCTTCAAACAAATTAAGTGATTAAATATGAAGGAAGTAGTACTAGTATCACCCTTCGAAATCAATTATAAGCTAAAAGGACAATCCTGAAAAATCCTAAATGAGCTCAAGAGAAACAAGACTGCTCGTGTCAGCGCGAAGCCCCATATGTTTTGAATGCCTTTTAAGGTCTATGGAGCAGCAAGAACATGAAAAATTTAAATGTAATAAAATAAAATTAAAACTTTTCAAAAAAAAAATTGAGATTTTTTGTATGAAAACATCCCCCCACACACCATATTAAGTACAAAAAGTACAAAGTGATAAGTTCTGCTTCTATTAACAAATCAATTATGCCATATAAGCTTCCTTGAATCAATTTGGAACAATTTCTAATACGGATTAAACCTCGGATACTCGTTAATAGCGCGAAATTTATCGCGCTTTAGTTTTCCCAAATTGGCCAAATTAGCAATTTTTAAACCTCACTCATAAATTTAGGAAAAATAATTACAGGTGAAATATCTTTTCAAGTTTAAGCTCAAGACAACAATAGCTTTCGATTAATATCAAAAAAGTTTAGTAAAAAAAAGCTGGTTAAAAAGTCGAACTATTCTGAAGAAAAAACCCACTCCGAGCACAAATATTCCGTTACTTTTGCTACGAAAGTCGGAACAATAAAAATTTAAATAGTATCCTCAATTTTTCTCACCTGATTTTGATGCCAGCAGACGCATCACGGCCACTCCAATTGTAGTTAAACATATTTTGATGAGTTATTGTTCCGATTTTTGGTACGAAGGTAACAGATTATTTGTGCTCGGGGTGGGTTTTTTTTTCTTCAGACACATTTTGACTGTTTAATTAGCCTTTTTTGACAGAATTTGTAAGTACCATTCGAAAAATTCTGTTGTCCTGAGCTTTAAATTCAAAAGATATTTCACCACTGATTATTTTTTTTGTAGAGTTATGGGGGTTTAAAGATTGCCAATTGGGCCAATTTGGGACAATTAACGCGCGATATATTTCGCGCTATCATTCTATTCTTTTGTACTTTATATGGCGTGTGGGGAGATGATTTTTATTTCAAAAAATCAAAAAAAAATTTCAATTTTTTTATTACAATTAATTTTCTTATATTATTACTGCTCCATAAACTATAAAAGGCAGTCAAAACATTCAGGGCTTCGCGCTGATAGGAGCAGTCTTGTAGTGATTTTAAATCAAATCCTCTTTTAAAATTATATTGAGTGAATTCAAAGTAAAAACTGCCAGTTCTGGTTCAAAAGTGCATCAGCCGCATATGAGATAAAGTATTCCCCGCTCTTTTTTGTAATTTGTTGATACCAATGGGGAGAACTTGCGGAATTTTGATCTCAGTAGTCCGAACTTCTCAGCCACCCCAGCCGGTTGTTGCTATATTTACACAGTATTCAAAGTGGCAGTCGTTTTCTATTTTGCTACCCACAAAAAGTGAAATGAAGACCTGGCGTTTGAGAAAATGTAATAAAAAGTTGAAAACTTTACGTACCAAAAAATTCAGCTGCAGACCTCATAATCGAAAGTTTTTTGAAATAGCTTTTGAGCGAGAACTATAAAATTGCCAGATCTCTTGAATTAATGCTCCTTTTAAAAAAGTGGGAGGATTTGCTCTTATGTACAAAACCCGCACGTGCTCAATCATTGATTTAGTTCATTTTAGCGATAGCTAGTCTATAATAGATACTATAAAGTAAAAATAGTTGAAGAGATCCGCTTTTCAAACAAAATAGTTGTACAACAATTGATAAAATGAGTTTGATTTGATTAGGAAGCATAAGGTTAGTCTCCCGGTTGACGTCCATAAAAGAAAAATGCTTACCATACATTTTCATATACGGCGACTATGGAAAAAATGCTTGTCATACAATTTTCTTGTATGAAAATTATTGATTAATATACATTTTGCAATAGAAGAAATAAAATCCTCGCAAATCATTAAAAAAGATTTCTGAATAATTTTTAGTAAGTTTAGAAAGGATATTTATTGAAAGAAATCGTGTTGATTCTGAAAAACATGATTTTAATTTTGGTCAAAAAAACGCTTTTCATAACTTTTTCATTTATGAAAATATTTTGATAAGCATTTAGCTATAGAAAAAATAAAATCTTCAAAATTACTTTAACGATGCTTCTAGGGGATTTTACATGAGTTTAAAAAATATTACTCTCATATCATTTTTATACATAAAAGTTGTATGGTAAAAATTTAGTTGTAAACAAAAAGTCTTCAAAAATCATTAAAATATGTGTTTGAGCATTTTAAATTGTATAGAGTATAGAGGAACACAATGCCATATAATTGAAAAAAAATGCCCATCATACAATTTCATAATATGGAAAAAAAATGCTTGTCACACAATTTCATTGTATGAAAAAAAATGCTTATCATGCAATTTCTTAGCATGAAAAAAATGCTTCTCATACAATTTCATAGTATGAAAGAATGATTATCATAAAATTTTATAGAATAAAAAATGGTATTCATGCTAATTTCTTCTAATTTTTTTTTGTTAAAATTTGTATTATTTAAAGATTTAAAGCTTATTATTTAATTCCAGGCCATGTAAAAAATGCCTGTCATAGTATTTCATAGTATGGAAAAATGCTTATCATGCTTTTTTCATAGTATTTTTTTTGGTCGATGAAATAGTATGAAATAGTATGATAAGCATTTTTTCATAAAATGAAATAGTATGATAAGCATATTTTGTCAACCCGCGTATCTAGTAGGGTTAGCCGATCCTCAAGCATAGGGTTAGTATATCAAAACTCATTTACAGGTGGTGTTGAAAGTTTGCTTTTAAATAGCCAGCGTAATTATTTTATTATCCAGTTCCAACAAAATGAAAGGGCATACTTTCAAAATAGTAAGGTTTTCATTTTAGTTTTGTAATAACACTGTTCCGTTTTTGGCTTTTGCTGGACTGTGCTTCAATCGTGTTTCCCATTTCACCAAAATTTATATGCTTGAGTCAGACAATCCTCCTTTGTTCAAACTAAACCAATTTTTAGGCAAATTGCGACCCCGTTGTACGCAAAATAGTTATTTATGAAATGGATAATGATGAATCTTTTCTCGCTAGGTTTTTTCTCGCTAGAATTCTTAGCGAGAAAAAACCAAGGTCGTAACTAATGAATTTTCTGGTGAACGAAGAATATTGTGTGAAAAAAAGTGAAAGATCTAAACGAGGCAGACTGAACGAGGCAGAAAACTGAACGCGGCAGAAATAAACGGCTTTCTTTGGTTCAAATTTTTATCATATCATCATTGCGTCGTTCAAAGAAAATGGCGGAAATTTTCTGATAATGGTAGTTTCTTTTCCGATACAAACTCCGAACTGACAATTTTTGTTTTAGAAAATGTTCATCTGCCATCATTTTCACCTGCGACCATTTGTGTGCAGTAAAATGGGTTTAAAGATTGCCAATTGAAATAATTGGTTTTTGAGAATTTTCCAATTAATTCGAACAAAATTAATTCGAATAAAAATTAATTCTATCTACGTTGAATTTCAACTAATATTTAAGGAAAACGTTAGCGGCTCCATCCTCCCAATAAACATCGGAAAATTCAGGAAAGTTTTTTTTTGCCGAGAGCTTTTTATAATTATATATGCATCAATTGGACGTTTATTTTTGGATTACAAAATGTTGATGACTTTTTACATTTAGAAAAATCAAATCTTTTTTGCTATTTTTGTTTGTTCATGAGTCTCAGTTTATTTGTGTTTTTTTTGAAGAACGTAACTCTTTATGCTGGATATCAACTTATAGTCTCAACTTTCCTAACGAAAGCAACGGAATATATGTGTTCAGGGTGTTTTTTTTCTTCAGACAAACTTCAACTTTTTACGTCTTCATTTTGACAGATTTTTTTTTATCATTTAAAAAACATTGTTGTCCTGTGCTTAAACTTGAAAAGATGTTTCACCTCTGACCATTTTTTCTGTAAAATTATGAGGGTTTATTTATTGCCATTTTGGCCAATTTGGAACAATTAACGCACGTTACATTTCGCGCTATTAATTTGTAAGCGGAGATTTAACCTGTCTTACAAATCGTTCCGAATTTCTGAAGGAAAGCTTATTTGCCAAAATTGATTTGTTACTATGACCGAAATCGATAAATTTCTTTACTTTGTATGGCAATTGGGGGGATGGTTTTCAAAAAAAATTCCAATTTAAAAAAAAATGGTTCATTTTTTTATTTTTACATTTAATTGTTTTCATGTTTTTGTTGCTCCGTATAGACCTTAAGATGCGGTCGGAACATTCAAAGCTTTGCTTTGATACGAGCAGTTTTGTGAAAATTATAACTACAAAATTACACCCTTGTTTTGATAGATTTAAAAACTTTGAATATCCTTTGCTGCAATTGTTCATAAAAAAGATATATAAGGATTTGAAACTTTTCTAATTTTATTTTTGTTGCTGTTTATGTGCTGAGATAGTTTTGATACTGTTGAGTGAACGTAGACAATCTTTATTCGGAAAACTCGACTTTTTGGTTTCGAAATTTTGCATTGTGAAACAATTTCAAATAATTGGTTAAAAGTCTGGACCTATTGGTAGATTTTCACTTTGCAAACATCAATCATGTTTCTTGTATGAATCGAAATATGTCTGGAGTTGCTCATTCTCAGTTGCTATGGCGTATGGTTTTTATAGTTTGGCCCCGCTCGGCCGAAGCTTCCGTTCGGCCTCCACAAGAAAAAGCGGATGCAAAGGGGGAAAGCCAGTGCGATAAAGAATTAATGCTCTTCATAACTTTTTGTCTTCTCCACACTCAACCTGGGGACCGACTTTTTACCAAACCGACTTTTTATCGGAAAAGTTAAAACATGGATCTTTTAGCAGACTCGATAAACAAATTAGATTGACTGATTAATGACGCCGTTTAGTCTGGTTAAAGACGACGAATTCACGGTTTCTCAGCGAAGTTTTGTTTGTTCTAACCGTTTCTTTTTCAAAAATACCACTAATTTACACTTGCCTTAATTGAATTATTGCGTTAGGTTTTGGTAATAGGTCGGTCTGGTAAAAGACCTAGCCTCACTCAATCTGTACCAGATCTCGATTAAAATGAAAGAAACATTTTCAAACTGACGCTGCTGGGATTTTTGTTTTCAATGTTTTGTTTCAAATCAATCGCAATTTTTTAAGGTTCTAATAGTGGGCTTAGATCATTTAACATAAAAAATTAGCAATGATTACAAGGCGGACCAATCGTTTAGCAGACCAATCTTTTAGCATAAAAAGTTAAAATTGAGTCTTTTAGCCGACCAACGTAATAGAGTGATAGATGATTGATTGACAGACTCAAAAAGACGCTCAGTCTGGGGTCACGCTTCCCCAATTAAGACAATTATCTCACAATTTGTCAACAAAACTATCAACTTCAAAACCACAGCAGTCTAATCAAGATTGCTCGTGTATCAGGGCAAAGCTTATTGTCACTTATTTTATATCGAATAGTTTTTGGGAAAAGAAAATTTTGAAAACCTATACATTTTGGACAATACATTATCAATGTGTAAAGTTTTGAGTCGTACAAACTTATTATGACCAATTAGCTAGCCTCAATTCATTTTGGAACGATTTTGTTGTGCGGGATAATTCGCCACGCATAAATAATTACGCTCTCAGCATTATGAATAAACTCTTTAAAGCGCGCTTAATTTAGACCAGAACATGGCAAAATTGGCGATTTTCAAACCCCCAGAACTTTACAAGAAATAATTGGAGGTAAAATCTTTTTTTACATTTGAACTCAGGAAGGGATTATTTTCAATGGGGTATGAAACTTTTTTTTGTTGAAAATTATTGTTTCGACCGGTGAAAATTGACTGAATTTGGCAATTTTCAAACCCCCAGAACTAAATCGGAGGTGAAATATCTTTTTATATTTGAACTTAAGAATTTGATATCTTCAATCGGGTTTAAGAATTTTTTGTTTAAAACTATTGTTTTAACCGGTGAAAAATGACCGAATAAAAAAAACACGCCGAGCATAAATATTCCGTTTTCTTCAAAAGTCGGAATAATTAGCGGCAAAACAAAGATTTACGCACACAATAACACTCGTATTGAATTGAAGCGCAGCGGAATAAGCGGTCGCTAATCGCCATTGCCGCGTTTGAAGGTAGCTATCTGACTTTTTAATTGTTCTGAGTCTGCTAAAAGATTGATCTGGTAAAAAACCGGTCTGCTAAATTCCCTTGTACCTATTACAAGGCCAAAATATGCACTGGATAGTCGCAGAGTTAGATGTTTGTACGTCTCTGGAATCCAGAGACAAGTATTTAAACCTGCTAATATTTTGCTGGAACAATCAAAGAGAATGAAATAACAAAAGAAGAAGAAAGAGAGCGTCCTATCGAAGTCGGAATAATAAATTTAATAGGCAGACAATTTATGCGCGGCGAATTGTTTTGCACTCATAAAACTATTTTTTGAATTGAAGCAAACTAAAGTGACCATATTAATTTTTTTATTTGAGATTTAAATTTCAGCACTTAAAATTTGATATTGGCAGCCCAGAATTATTCGTATATCAAAACTTTATGAATAAAAAAAAAATTCGGGCCAGTTAAAAAATTATTACTTATCATTGTTTTTAACCAACATTTATTCCAGACAAATTAAGGGGCAGCACGAATTTTGCCCTGAAAAACATACCTAAGTAGCGCATTTTTTGGGTCGCATAAATTTTAAGTGAAAAAAGAATGATTTAGTGACAGCTCTGCATTCAATTATGGTGTTAGTGCGTTAATTCTGAACACGACACAAGCAAGAAGCAATTGCTTGCTTGGATTCACTCATGTTCGTTTTCAGTCGATTTCATGATCTTTGTTTTTCATTCATCGAAAACTTTCTCGGCGATTTGCATCTTAGCTGGGCTCAGTAACGACCGCCCCCTTTTCAATTAGTGTGTTGACCAATCAATTTTTTTCCAAAGGGTCTCACCTTTGATATACTTTTACGTTATCCATTTTTGGCCAACATCAAATTTTTTAAATGCACCTATGGTGCCAATATAACTAATTGGGTTGAGCGCGCGCCAAAAAATCAATTTTTTACTTTTCAAAAGTGCTCAAAGCGTCATTTTTAGTCTGCTTTTCAAACATTTGCCTGGGGCATAGAAAAATTTTGACAAAATAGGGTCCTTATACTATTTCCGGGGAGTTTGGGAAACCAAGTTGGTTGACCTAAAATTATAAAAAGGACGACAAATTTTCAATTTTCTTTTGGAATTGAATTTCCCTTTGGAAAATTTTATGCGCAAGCCACTGATAGGGCTCAATTTCTTCGCATTGTTGCATGTTTTGAAAATGTGTATGCGAATGACGCCAGAATTGAAATCAGTTTTCTCAATTTTTTGCTCATTCTATAGGTAGTGGCCTACTTTTGTTTTTATTCGTCAAAACTTGTAAAACATACATTTTTTGTTTGGTCCCACAAAAAAATTAGAACTGGCAGTTTTTTTGGAAAAAAAACCCACTACGTTCTTTGAAATTAACTGGTTACCTTCCCTAGCAAAAATAAAAAATCAGCAAGTTAAACACCATTCGCAAATTGGAGAATTTGAAAGTTTGATCGTAATTGAGAATGTTTTACTTAAACATTTGGTAAATAATATGCGAGATTTACCAAATTGCACACGGGATTAGAAATTGCCCTGGGCTTACTGAAGTTACTAGAATAAAGTATCGCGTATGCCGGTGTTCGCCACTAAATGTTAATGGATACTTTCATTTGCCGTTTTTTTGATTCCGGACTGAAAATAAGCTCTGTTTGTTTGCATTGGTTTTTTTTGTCATTTGATCATATTTTTATCCGGGTTGAACGTCAATTAACCTGAGATGATCATCCTAAACAAATGTTCCAATATTAGAAGTTTTTTACAAATTTTTGAGGGTTGTTTTCTCATAAGGAACAATTTATTAGTAAAAAGTGAACAAAACTGCTCGTATAAGAGCAAATCCCTGAGTGTTCCGATAGCACTTTAAAATCTTTGGAGTAGTGTTCGGTTGAAACATTAATGAACTAATTAAAAATGACAAGAATTAAATCATCATATAATCCATTTCAAATCATCTGCCAACGCTGCATGTAAACGAGGTAGATTTCCCTTTTAGTAGCGTAGCAATTATGACAAATAAGCAGCTACAAACATTTTGGAACGATTTCTAAGACTGATTAAATCTCCGCGATGGCCCATGATTAATAAAAGTAGCTATCTTAGAACTTTTTTTATAAGAATCGTACAAATTCTTACAAAATATGGCTCTAAGATTGTTACAAGTTTTTTCTTATTAAAAAATTGTAAGATAAAGGCTTTTCTTACAAGAAAATTTTAAGATAGAAACTTCTCCTACAAAAGTTTCTCAGTTTTATTGAAAAAAAATTCTTTAACAATTTTAAAAGTTCTCCGCTGTCACACACTACATAAACGGAAATTCGTAGGCCAATGACTCTTTTCGGTACTTGAGCTCAAAAACCGGCAAAATTTTCAGAGTTATTTTTTTGCTGACAACTACAAATTTTGTCAACATATATCTGAAGCCCACATCCGCAGCAATATGACATGATAAATCAAAATTGGTTTCTTAAGGTCTCAAAATAAATTCGAACCGCTACTCATCTATAACATGTTCATTGAAGAAAGTTCAATTTTTTTTATTTCGAAAATTTTGTTCAAAATGCATCAATTACAATCAATATCTTAAAGTTATTACAAGCATAAACTGAAAAATTCGAAGTTTTTCCAAATTTAATTTTTTATCTGTTATTAAGGTACAGAAACACATTGAAAAAGTTTTCGGCAATTTTTTTTTGAAATTTAGGAAAAAAATGCTATCTAAAAACGTTTTTTATTCAAAAATTTTGAACTTTTCATAGAACTTTTCTGATATATACATATATTTTAAAAAATTTATTTTTAAAAAGATAGCGGAAGCTTTCTACAAAATCTTATAAGAAGTTCTATGATGGGGGAATTTTTGTTGGATTGTCAAACCGGGCGCGTTTAGATCGTCAAAAAGATTTCGCGCGTATATAGTCCCAATTAAACTAAACTGATTATCTTCAACATCACAAAAAAATTTCAGCCCCCTCAACTTCAACTTCACAAAAAAGTTAAATGTGAAATATAGAGACCACAAACATTCAACTTCACAAAAAGCCCCATCTTCAACTTCACAAAAAGCCCCTAACTACCTCAAAAAAAACTCAAAGGTGAAATAATGAGAGCACAAACACTCCGCCACTTTCTTATAAAATATTCGGAACAATAGTTCAAAGAGCCTCAGATGATCCAAAAAACTATACCTGCATTAAAATTACCGATTTTTTTTCAATCTGGGATAGACGCAAAAAGAAAACTGAAGAGCTATCGTTTAAAGATCTCAGATCTCGCTAGGCCGATGTTACCGATGTTGCCGATGTTGCCGATGTTACCGATGTTGCCGATGTTACCGATGCTCTTTAATTCAATTGTTTAAAAACCGATTTTTTACGAATTGAGGAGATTGACGCGCACATTTTAAAAAAGAAAATGTGCGCGTCAATAATAAAAATAATAAAAAAATGTGCGCGTCAATAATAAAAATGAATTTCAGTGCAATTTCTGGTCCGAATTTTCTATAGCGAATCAAAACTGATATTTTGCAAATTTGCGAAGTTTTAGATTGTCAATTTGCGCAACTAATGCTGCGAACTTGTTCAAGTAACGTTGCCAACTTACGCGACTATAAGCACGCTACTTTTTAGCACGATTGAAAACTCCGCTTCGCTTTTTAAAATGTCCTTGGAAATTCGTAACAAAGAAAAATATTGATAAAAACAACCACGCCGAGAATAATTATAAAGCGTTTTATTTTTAAAATGGAAAGGTAATTTTGAAAACCAATAAAAAAAACTTCAGTAATCTGAATTCGATTAAAACTGCTTAATGAGTCGTGCTAAAAATCAAAATGGAAGCAACAATTGACATTTGTACCAAGTCAACTTTACTGCTTTCACGGGAATAAATTACCTGATCAATTTCTGTGAACCCAAATCGGAAACACTCTGCTCATACACTATTGTTAATGCAACTTGATATAACAGTTCCGATTTTTTTTCAATCTGGGATAGACGCAAAAAGAAAACTGAAGAGCTATCGTTTAAAGATCTCAGATCTCGCCAGGCCGATGTTACCGATGTTGCCGATGTTACCGATGTTGCCGATGTTACCGATGATAAAGTTTGCTAAAAATTATCGTTATGTTTTTAATGTTATGTGAGTTATTTTGCCGAGAAAATGCTCTTTAATTCAATTGTTTAAAAACCGTTTTTTTACGAATTGAGGAGATTGACGCGCACATTTTAAAAAAGAAAATGTGCGCGTCAATAATAAAAATGAATTTCAGTGCAATTTCTGGTCCGAATTTTCTATAGCGAATCAAAACTGAAATTTTGCAAATTTGCGAAGTTTTAGATTGTCAATTTGCGCAACTAATGCTGCGAACTTGTTCAAGTTACGTTGCCAACTTACGCGACTATAAGCACGCTACTTTTTAGCACGATTGAAAACTCCGCTTCGCTTTTTAAAATGTCCTTGGAAATTCGTAACAAAGAAAAATATTGATAAAAACAACCACGCCGAGAATAATTATAAAGCGTTTTATTTTTAAAATGGAAAGGTAATTTTGAAAACCAATAAAAAAAACTTCAGTAATCTGAATTCGATTAAAACTGCTTAATGAGTCGTGCTAAAAATCAAAATGGAAGCAACAATTGACGTTTGTACCAAGTCAACTTTACTGCTTTCACGGGAATAAATTACCTGATCAATTTCTGTGAACCCAAATCGGAAACACTCTGCTCATACACTATTGTTAATGCAACTTGATATAACAGTTCCGACCTTCAAAAAATGACGGATTATTTGAGCTCGGGGTGGTTTTTTCCCTTCAGACAAGTTTTGAGTTTCTAACTAGCCCTTTTGACACTTTTTTGAATGTTATCTGAAAATTTTAATGTCTGAGCTCACATTTAAAAAGATTCTTAGCCTGTGATCATTTTATGAGGGTTTAAAATTTGTCAATTAAGCCAACTTTGGGCCGATAGCGCGCGATAGATTTGGTGCTGTTAACGCGTAAGCGGAGGAGATTTCATCCGTGATAGAAATTGATCAAACTTGATCTGTGGCATGCTAATCAGTCTTTTTACGATTTTGCTACTTCCGAAATACATCATTTTATTTGCTAAACATCCGGTGAGAAAATGATTTTCAAAAAACAAAACTCAAAAAAAAAATGAATCAACTTTGGTCAACTTGAGACAATTAACGAGGAATTCAACCGCGCAATAAACGCGTAAGCGGAGTGTTAATTCCTTTTAGAAACCGTTCCAAATTGGTTGAAAGAAGCTTATTTGCCAAAATTGATTTGTTGCAAGGAGCAAAATCTATCCCTTAGAACTTTATATGGTGTGTGGGGGAATGATTTTTGCAAATAATCTCAAATTTGGGAAAAAAAAATTTTTGAAAAAAGCTTTCTTGTTCCGACTTTCGTAACGAAAGTAACAGAATATTTGTGCTCGGGGTGGGCTTTTTTGCTTCAGACTTTTTAACTAGCCAGTTTTGACTAATTTTTTTGCATCACTCGAACGAAATTATTGCCCTGAGCTTAAGTTTGAAAAAATATTTCACCTGTAATCATTTTTCGCAAAGTTATTGGGGTTTAAAGATTGCCATTTTGGCCAATTTGGGACAATCAACGCGCGATTTATTTCGCGCTTTTAATGCGTAAGCGGAGACTTAATCCTTCTTAAAAATTGTTCAAAATTGTTAAAAGAAGCTTATTTGCCAAATTGATTTGTTAATGGAAGCGAAATCTATCACTTTGTACTTTTCTATTTTTTTTTTTAAATTTAATTCAATTTTATGTTATATAATTTGTTCACATTATGACTGCTCAATAGATCTTAAAAGGCAGTCGGAACATTCAGGGCTACGCCCTGATACGAGCAGTCTTGTTTACTTTAGCGTGTGGAGCGTTAAACTAAAGATAAAAGTTTGATAAAATTTACGTTTTTTAATTACGAGGCTAAACTGTGCATTTTGTGAAATGTAAGCGGATTTAACAACAAGGACGCTCTCTTTGCTCTTTTTTTGTTATTTCATTCTCTCTGATCGTTCCGAATAAATTTCAACATGCTTAAATACTTGTCTCTGGATTCCCATGGGAAGTACACACACCAAAAAGTCTGCACCCAAGTTCACAGTTTGGCCTCGTAATGTTCGAACTGTTTTATCAACTTTAATTAGAAACATTTTTGTGTTGACCTGAAAGAGCAGTCCGAATACTCAGGGCTTTGCCTTGATATACGAGTAGCTTTGTTTAAAATTCTTAACTGAACTCAATTAAAAAACTACAACACCTTAAGCAAAAGAACTGTTTATTTAAAATCGAAACGAAAAAAAGTCGATGTTTGCCCAAATCTGACAAGCGCGTCATCATACTAATTGCTCCTTTTTTGTTGAAAAGAAGCTAAACAAATCCAACTGCATTTAAGAAGGAACATAAAGCGTTTCATTGATTGTCAAATAGTTGCAGCGTTTTTATTTACTCCGTGGATAATACTTTTGGTCTTGGTATTATATTCTTGTAAATTGAACAATTATTTTCATGAGCGTGGAGCCTCTCTGATTGACTTTATCAATAATTATAAAAAGCTAATTTTGTTACCAGTTGAAAGAAAAAGTTACCATTTGAGACAAGAAACGCTTGGCTTTTGAAAGTTTATAAAAGCGATAAAACAACAATTAGAAACGTTGAATTCGATGCAAATTCAATTCAATTTCTAAATGTCACCTGCCGGCGAAATTTTTTAGTTATTAGATGTACTGGGTTTGTTTTTAGATAAAAAATTTCTGTTTCCTGATGAAAAGTTGAGTTCAACAGGTCACCATCATTTGAAATTTTTCATGCTTTTTTTACAACCAGTGCATTTTCAATTACGCCTCTTAAGCTGTTTAAGATACGCTGCTATTTTGTTTAACGCCATTTTAGCTGCTATTTCAGAAATGATGAAAAAAGTCAACAGTAGAGAACTAGATTAATAAGCATTAACAGCCTATGACCCGAGTTGACGTCGTACAAAAAACCAGTACCATCCCAACATGTTCAGAAATGCAGATCTCTAAAACAGCTCGAGTATAGACAACTATGAAGCATCAAGTTTGGAGTTTGAAGTTTGAATCACTTGGAAACTGAGTTTTTTCATTCCAAGTTGACCCCCACAATTTTCAGAGTTTTGATGCTTAGATAATTTTAAAATTATAACTTCATCAGATGGCAAAGTTTTTTAAAAAAAATACAAAAAATAA
This sequence comes from Symsagittifera roscoffensis, assembly GCF_963678635.1. NCBI lineage: Eukaryota > Metazoa > Xenacoelomorpha > Acoela > Convolutidae > Symsagittifera > Symsagittifera roscoffensis. Next base: position 22,326 of record NW_026970933.1, read on the forward strand.
TTCTGTAGAATGGCAGCTTTTGAAGAACAACTTTTTCTTAGAAAAAAAAACACTTTGGTTGAGTAGCAGGGGAAAATCAATTTATGTCTTTGTTCACTTTTTCTTCTATTTTGACTAACTAGTCAATTTGTCCACTTTGTTTTGAAAAATAAATTGAAATTTATATCTTTTTGATTTTAAGCAATAAAATAGGTCTGCTCTGTTCCAGTTTAGCTAATCAATTTTTAATGTGAAATCAGAAAATCTTTACTTAAGTACTATACTGAGTCTGTTTAGGTATACGAAAAGTTTATGGCGGTTTTTTGTGCGCACCATCATAAAATTTATTATAATTGTATGCGCTTATCTCCACACATATCAAAATTGAATTTACCAAAATAGCTCGGAAAATCCATCACGTAACGATTTTCAGACAAATTTTTTTATCGGTAACATCGACCATAAAACGTCCGAATAATTCAAAGCAAGCTCTTATGCGACTATTATTTGTCCTTGACACATATTGCTCTTTTAGACGGCTAGCCCTAAAGAAGGCTGAGCAGAATTAGAACAAAAATGTTTTAAATTGGTCAAGTGGGCCTATAGCCCCTCGGGCTTACTTGTATAAAGGTCAGAATAGGGACGGTCGTAATGGTCTTTATGTCGGCGAATCGTGCATTCTAACAACACGTGCGAGTGGGTAGTGTCCACGTTGATTGTCAGGCTCTATGACTCAAACCAAGTCACCAGCTTTCAGCTGAACATATGATTGGGTTTGATAATTTGCCCTCCTATTGAGGAAAGGGACGCATTCACGCATCCAACTTGTCCTAATTGCTTGAGCGTATGATTGCGCTCTAGTGTAGCGCTTCTTATGGTCAAAGTTTTCTTCAATTCATAGAGTCGAAAAACTCGCGATGTAATGACCAGTTATAAAATGGTTCGGAGACAACGCCTCTAAAGGTTGCGGCTTGGAACTAACGGTTGTGATTGGTCTTGCGTTTAGTGAAAGCTCAAGAAGGAAAAGTGTGATTTCTAGAACCTCCTCGGTTGCTCTTCAATTGCCATAGATTTCTCGCATGGCATTTCTAACTAACCACTCCCAGGAGCCGGCATGGTGCGGGGCACTGGGTTGGTTGAACTTTCGCTTGATCCGTTAGTGGACAAAAACAGGTGGAGCGAGCTTGATGGAGGGAGCTTTTTCTGAGCGCAACAAAGTTAGTTTTTGTCCCTTTATCGGACATGATTACAGTCGGAGTTCCACGCAGTGTAATGAGACTTTCCACGCCCATAACACAAGAGGTTTTCAATTTGGACCGCTCTAGTGTTGAAACATGTACGCAAAACCGCCATCATTTTTGCTAACTTCTCCGGATTTGAAATAGTAGTGGCTCAATAGAAGTGGCCCACAGATCAGACATAATGGTAAATACGGGTTGTGCTAAGTGTCTAATCAATAGCGGTACAACTGCATAAAGTATAATCGAATGGTTGCTATCGATAGCTCTATTAACTAAACGACTTATGCGTTCAGTGTAGCGAAGGATCCCAGCTGGGCTTATGAACAGCTAATGCCTGGCGATCCGTCTACTCCTTGTGATAACTTTGCTTGAATTAGGTCATTTTTAACTCAGTAGAGAATGACTCACCTTGGGACAGGTATATATGTTTTTGCTCGTCAATTTCCATTGCACACGGGCCGGTAACTTACAAAGTACTCGACTAGAACAGTTTATGGGAACATCTCAACAAAACAGCAACAAAACTTGATTGAATTAATCTGTCCACATTTCCGAACTGGAAATTGTTGTCTAACGAAAATCGACGACATAAAAATTGGCAAATTTTCTAGACATGCGTTTAAATCACACGAATATCCTTCGATTAAGAGCTTGTCAATATCTTTTGTATCATTTTCGAATGGCCAATCACTCGTACTCGAATTACTGGGGTCTTAAACCCAGCTGCTTTTGTTGAGGGCTTGCAAAAAAAATCCCACGTGTACCGGTATCAGCTGGGTTATCACTGCTAAATATATATTGCCACTGATCAGCGGTGTTAACTTCAGAATCTCGGCAATGCAATTGCCAACAAAAACGGGTGATTGATTGCAGGAGTTAAGCCACTGGCAAACAGTGGTACTATCTGTCCACATGAGCGGTAGTTGCATCGGGCACATTGCTTGAAATTTTTTTTTTCAGATGAAATCCAATTCGTTTGAGCAACGAAATTAATTTCCTACCTTTTTTCAAGGCCTAATCAATAACTTGAAAAAAATCCAGGTAGTCGTCCTTATAAAACTTCTGGACAACAGCTGAAGCAGATTCGGGTGACACAGCTTGATGATCAAATGCAGTCTTCTGCAAAACGTTATTCACACAATTGGGAGAGTCACGAGCGCTGAAAGTTTTCCGCTTTTATTGGTGAATCACCCAACTTGATAAGTGGGCCTCCCGCTACGAAAACCGAAGGGATGGTTGATCTTTTTCACGGACTTCAAACTGGATGAACATTCCTTCAATATCGGTCGAAACGGCGTTTTATGCCAATGGAATCTTAAAAACACAAAAATAAGGTTTTGTAGGAGATTTGGGCCAACCAACAAGGACTTGTTCATAGAAGCGCCATGACTCTTCGATGCAACCTTGAGGACTTAGTGCACACTACCGAAATTGTTAGGGATCAAAATCGGATAAGGCCGGAGATGCCAATCACGTTCACCTCCTGATTTGAAATTGTGTGCTTGAAAAGTCATGACATATCCATTTTTTAATTCATCTCTAATTGAATTTGCGCTGTTCTCGCAGACCGATGGATCGTTGTCTAATCCCTTTTTTTAAGATTTTAATTGATCTAAGGAAGGTTTAATGTTTCAATTTGGTCTGCTAGAAACTTGTCCTCGACAACACATTTCAGGCAATATGAGTTTAAATTGATGGACGGTGTTAACTGACAACTATCAACGCATCCTTTTGCGTAAAAACAGCAACGAGCCAATTGCGGGTATTTTTCCTGTAGTTCAGAAATACTCATGCTAACCAATCCGATACCGATATGATCTTAAACATAAGCTTGAAAACAAACAAAAAATTCACTACAACTCGTTTTGGCAGAAACTTGAAATTTTACTTGGTAACCTTCAATCGAGCTTGAGTAATTCAACTCATTTATGGTGACGCTATTGATAATACCAACCAAACGGTGACATTTAACAAGATCAACTTGTGTAGCCACGAGTGCGTGGATGCAATATCACAAAAAACTAAGCTTGCAACATAGCAAACTTGGTCGCTGCCATTGTCGTGTTTTTAAATGCATTGACCATTCCTCTTTAAGGTTTGTAGGAAGCTTACTCACTGCTTGATTCAATAAACGAACACTTTTCAGGTCGTTGTTAAAAGACAGAAACGTGAAAACAATAACGATTCCAAAAATTGGAAGAAAATTACTCTGTTTATTCAAATGCGCCCCTACTGCGGCAAGTGGCCGAAATTTTCTCCCAAGAGCTGCTAAGGCATCCTCATAGAAATTATAGCTATAGCAATTGCTGCAATTGCTCGGCAAGTGCAGATTTTATTTTACCCAAAACAAAAGTTTTAAGGTTGGTGAGCTTTTCATCATCTTTGATTACGACTGAATCAACTGTCGGTTTGAACTGGCCAAACCACTCAAGCAAGTTAAGTGGGTCACCATCGAACTGCGTTAGCTTCCATTCAGGAAGATGATCTTCGCGGCTGTGCATGAGTTGAGTATAAATTATTTGCATTTTCGGGAGAGGGTGCCGGGTAACTCGAGGAAATAACTTAATAATCAGAAACGACTGTTTGATAAACGTACAAAAATTTTTGGGTTGTTCGAAGATCACAGTTTTTCTATTTTCAAAGATAAAATTTATTCGAAGGAGCAATCGGAGTTTCTGCGAAAAAAAAACAACTGTGGAAGGAACGCAGTGTTGTTGAGCTGACATTATGGGGCAATACCAACTGCTCTCCAAAATTTTTCATTATTATTCTAGCGCTCACTCGAAAAGTAATAGCTACTATTAAGCAGACTTATCTGTTGTTGGGACAGTTTTACAGGTTCCTGGTAGCCAGCTATTACCGACCCTGTTGTTTGTTGAATCGAGAAAATCTGGTTGGTTGATGCTGATATTAGATCGAGCTGTACACAACTAGAAAGAGCGTTTACAGAAGGTGTCGGAGTAAAACAGTTTTCATAAATTAGCCTGCTGAGCTCGGGCTTGGAAAACCCCGTACGGGATAACAGACAAAACTTTTTGCTGAAGCATTTTTTTAGAAACTAGTTAAAGGAATTGCGGTAAGCTTATCGGATCGTTAACAGCATGCAGCGAGCGCTGAGATTTAACCAAATTCGATTAATTAAATTGCTGTTTTTGAATTGGATTACTAACATACGATACAGGATCGCTGAAAGCTGTCTGCCTAGTTTTCACTCCTGCAAAATTTGACTTGAACAACGAACTTACTATATCAGGATATTTTTGATCAGAAGCTGTCGAAAGAACGTGCTGCCGTTGATACTACATAAGAGTCTGTCTGAGTTTATTCAACAGTTTTGACCCATTGACGTGTGCGATCCTCGTCGTCTCCAAATTTTGGAGTGCTCAAGTTAAACCACTTTTCTTGGTATTTTAACTGGTTTCCGACCACTCATCTTCCAACTTGAATTCTTTCAAATCAGTTTTGGCCAATTTTTTTCAGTGTTCTTCAGCCAACTTTCCGACCCTTAACTGCTTTGTTGTTCTAAGACTTCTACTTTCCTTTTGCTTTGCAGCTCTTTCATTCTCAGTGAGAACTTTGGCTGACTCTCCAGCTTCTCTGTTGATTGTTCGCGTTTTACTCTCGGAAGATGTTTTCGACAGAGAGGCGGTATAAGGACTACACTTCTGAAAATCTGATTGCTGATGTCGGCTTTTTTGATGTGAAAAATTAAAGGGGGGTACTTGATATATGTGACTAATTTTTTTCATCCTTTTCGGAAAGACGAGAAGCTTTTGAGTTGCTATGTATGTCGTCTTGCTCTGCTAATCCATCAAAATTGATCTCATATGTGATGAATTTCGGCAAAGCTTTTTGTTGAATTGAGCAAACTTTTCCAGTCACATATCCTATGCTTGTACCAATTTGCCGGGATTAGCACTTTCGCAGCCAATTTAACGAACTCATTATTTACATCGACCACTTGTTCAGTCTATTTCCTATATTTTTGATTATTTGTATCATTTTTTGAGCAACGACTCTGACTTTATACATGCCCTAATAATTGCGTGGCAACTGTAAAATTTTTGAAGTTCTGGGAGTAACTTGTCCTATTTAAAACTTTATGTCTATTGTGAATCGTCCCAGGTTTTTTAGGCAACAAACGGCTCCTTTCTTCTCCATTTTTTAAATTGTTCTTAGGTCATCGCAACAACTTTTAGGTACAACAGAATCTTCAACTCAAGGAAAGGAGGCTGATGTAGCTCTTTGAATTTTCGACAAAATATTTGGTCTTTTGCTTTTCGTTTTGTTTTGTTCAAGTCTTTTTCTACATTCTTCGTATTATTGTGGTGATTGTATATATTAGCGGTGAGGTTTTCTTTGAATCTCAAAAAAGCTCTTCAATCGGTGATTACTCAGACTACGGCTTATTTTACTGTTTTGCCTACTAATTGAGTTATTTATGGCGTCTTGTCACGTAACTAGATCTTTGCGGTTTTACAAAATAGTGCAGATAGTATTGACTAGTTTTCTGCAAAACCCTCGTGTTAAAATTAAAGCACAAACCAGGCTTAGTGAAATAAGTCTTTTTCACATGCTTTTGAGACGGTGGGGAAGTTTTGGAAGAGCGTGATCCAGAGAACTGGCTCCGAGTATGAACATCATAAGCTTAGAGCACTTGATCGCGACGATATCGCCAATGGGGATGCCAATTAGGTACGTCGGGTGAGCTCAAAAACTCCAACAACCAAGCGGATGAAACCTGAGTATGAACAAATTCATATTAAACTATTTAAAATCACCGTATTTGACCACTTAACAGTAATGCAAAAAAAATAGGCTCGGCAGAGTAGACGAATGTGTCGAAGATGTCAACTTTAGTTTTAGTAAAACAACGACGAGGCAAATCAAGCAAATTGGTTGAATTCCAATAACCACGCGGATGAAACCTGAGGATGATTAAATTCAACTAAACCTATTTAAACTCAGAGTGCAAAAAAAACAAAGCTGATTCGCGGCAGAGTAGACGGTAGACGGATCCCTTGGAGATGTCAACAAAATTTTTAGTTATCCAATGAGTTGAGGAACCAAGCAAATCGGTTGAGTTTCAACAACCACGCGGAGGATGAACAAACTCAACTAAATTCCCCTGAAACTGCGCTACCAGATAAAATGACGGAAGTTGGAATCGTAAAAACAACGAAAGATTGAGAGTTTATGGTGTAATGTTTAACAACTTTCTTCTGTTTTGGTGTTTTTTTTATACAAAGTTTACGGTGCGAGGTTTCGAGTCATAATTTATCGAAACAAAATTGACCTAGTGTTTTTGTCTATGTTCCTATTGTATGGTTTTCTTATCCGTTCAATTTTTAATCAAAAATTTGTGGTATTGAGAAAAAAATGACACTTGGAGTTTGCGTTTGATTCCGATGCACAAAAAAAACATTACCACTTCGTATATAGTTTTATTGCAAATAATGGTTCATGAAAACTAGACAAGACTTACAGTTTTCATAGTTTTCGAGATTTTCGGCACTGGAAATTTTACTCTCACGACTCTGAACAGCTGCACCTACGCGTCCCTTTAACTACACTCAAAATCATACCCATTTTTGCTCAAGACTTTGAACATGTGCACTCACGAGTCTGTACAACTGCACTCACAATTCTCCAACTCACGATATCTGAAGTGCTGTTTGAACTTTTTCACCTGTTGGTCGGCCAGTAGCTTCACTGCTTCTGCGGCGATGCTTGAGGACACAATATGGTGGTACTCCTGGTTATCCGTCACAAAAGTCAATCAACCACTCACTCGCTATTTTTTGTGTAGTCGGGTAAGAGAAAAAAATTGTTGTCTCACTGCTGCGATTTTGGCTGAACTCGGCTGCTTTTTGGCAAATTGTGTCTAATTCAGATAACTGACACCGTTAAACACAACAGGCAATGCTAATATCCGCAAAAAAAAACGATCGATTTTGAGTTTTAAGTACAGCAATTGCAATAAAATACATATCAACGAAAACTCAAAAATGTTGCTATTAAGTTTCCAACTGTTTTAACAAACAATAATTTTTGATTGTCAAAATTGATTGATTATGAAAAAAATAAGTTCCATGTGTGTCGTCCAACTTTGTGCTTCTATGGGGAGCATTTTTTTGGCAAATGCATAATGTGACGATTTTTAAACATACTTTCACATCTGTCATCAAACGTCCGAATAACTCAAAGCAAGCTCTCAAGCTACCACTAATTGTCCTTGAGACATATAGTTCTTTTTTACGGTCATCGATAATCAAGGTTGAACCGAAATAAAGCGATGAAAGGGTTGAAATCGGTCAAGTGGGACTATGGTCCCTCCGGTTTACATCTATAAAAAAAACAGAATAGATGGATTCGAACAAACACATTAGATAATACATTTAGCTGCTTAGACCTCTTGGCCATCTGTTCTTGTTTAGCTTTGATAAAACGTCAATCATAACCGCGTCTTTAATACTGAATTTTGACTCTCGCTCATATTTGCTGGGCAATAATAATGGGTCTAATTGAGTAATATAATACTTTTCCTGTATCGAATTAATTTTTTTAAAAATCGAAACATACCCATCCATCGTAAGAACGTTTAGTTTAACAGATGGGCTAGTTGTAACCAAACTATAACCTAATTTTTGGTTAGAAAAACTAGTTTGATATATGAATGTTTTCTTTTATTTTTCTGACCAATTTTCCTGACAGGAACAAAAAATGAGGGAGGAAAAATAAAAAAAATTTAACTGCAACAGTTTTGTGTGTGTTTTGAACTGACAAACGAGCAGATTTGCTAATTCGCAAATCTTTTGCCAAAAATCCATAAACCAATTTGATTGTTGCGCTTTTTCTTCCGACTAATTTCGACTTTTCAGCAAACCACTTCAAAAGTAATATGCGGCTCATAGCATTTGTTTCTCAGTTAGATCTGAGGCAACCTATATGCAACTATAAAAAAGTGATCAATTACATCACTTTGTTTTTTAATCCAATGAGGGGATGATTTCATAAATAGAAATCTAAAAAAATCACTTTTTTCTTCGAATATTTATTAATTTTCAGTTTTGCAAATAATGACACAATCCTTGAGCATTAAACGCTATTCGAAATATCCCAGATTTTTTCATGATACAAGCAGTCATGTTGTTTCTACAGGGTGTTTCAAATAAACTGTAATGTTATAAAAGCTTCTCATTTCCTAACTGTTGATCAGTTCGACTTCAAATTCGGTGATATTATGTAGAACAGGCGGAGATTTGATAAAACTCAAAAACTGCGTTGATGAATTGAACTCGATAGTGAATACCCGCGATTTTCCAACTATTTCACGCTTCCACGCAACAAAAAATTTTTTAAACTGGAACACGACCTCTGGCCAGTCCTTCGAGAACGACGAAACTTGAGGCGCATATGGTTTATGCAAGACGGAGCCACATGTCACTGCACGGGACGCGTACTCAGTTGGCTTGGGACAAAGTTCAACGACAGAATTATAAGTAGACGAACCCCTATACCCCTGGCCACCTCAGAGTCCGGACCTGAATCCCCTGGATTTTTGGCTGTGGGGTCATCTGGGGAATCCACGAAGTATTGACGAACTCATGCAAACTGTAGAAGATGCCCGAAATACAATAACGCCCGATAATATCGAAGAGTCATTGAGAAATTTGACGAAAAGATTACAAAGCTGTGTTGCTCAAAACGGCGGACACTTTCAGCATCTTTTATAAAACAATTTTATCAGATATTCAAATCTCCGCCACTTATCTATCTTGTGCAGAAAAAATTGTGTATTTATCTCTTCTCAAAAAAAAGTTATAGCGTTTTATAAAATTACAGTTTATTTGAAACACCCTGTATTTTTGAAGAAAGTAAAGGTTACTTGTGCTCGGAATAATTGTATTTATTTTCTCCTATTTCGAAATTTCGACTGAGTTTTTAAAGAATTTGTTCTATCATCTGAGACTCGTCGATGTCTTGAGCCGAATTTTACATAAAAAAATTTCTTTGATCATTTTTGTTCCGACTTTTGAGGAAAACTTATGCTTGGGTGGTATTTTTTTCAGTCAATTTTTGACAATAGTTATCACAAAAATTATAATAAATATGGATAATGAACGCGCAATATATTTCGCAACATAAAAATATGTTTTGAATTCTTTCAAATTGAACCAAGCTAAGCTATTTTCTGTAATTTATCCGTGATCACGCCCAAAATACATCACTTAGTGCTTTACAAGGAAGCTGATGATCGACAATAGATGAGAGTCGGAAGTTTCAGGGCTTAGTCCTGATATGCAAGCAGTTTTGCTTGCAGTTGCGAGACTTTTATAGTTGTTAGTTTGGACAGTTTGGGGTTAATTAAAGCTCGATATATTGCTGAAAATGCAAAATAGGCAACTAATCCGGCTTAGAAATCGTTCAAAATTGAGCTGAGGCGCTCTTAATTGTGCGTTACTATATGCTAAACTCAATTTTTAAACTTATATGTGCGTTTTTCAAAAAAATGTCCCAATGATTAAAATTTTCCGCTTTTTGAAAGATTCATCAAATTCTTTTAAATTGTACACTACTCTATAGACGTTAAAGGGTAGTCGAAACATTAAAAGCGTTGAAGAACACTCTTCTATTTTTTTGAAGAAGATTCTCCAACCACTTTTAGCATAGTGTAAGCACCCACGCTTGGTCCAAAAATTCCACAAATACTCAATATTATATACATACAGATGATCTATTTCAGGAATATTTGTTGTTTATCTTTGCCACCCCAATTAACCCTCTTCAGAAAAATTTCGACTGTTTAACTAGCCATTTTTGACTGAATTCTTTAAAATACCATTCAAAAGGTATTGTTGTCCTGAGCCTAAATTTGAAAAGTTATTTCACGAGGTTATGAGGGCTTAAACATTGCCAATTTGCCAAAGATTCGCGCTATTAACACGTAAGCGGATATTTAAACTGTCTTTAAAATTGTTCCATGATAATTCAAGAAAGCTTATATGCCATAATTGAATTGTTAATAGCAGCAAAATCTATCACTTTGAACTGAATATGGCTCGTGGGGTGATGTTTTTACAAAAAAAATCGGAATTATTTTTTAAATTTTATTTTATTACAATTAAAACTTTCATGTTATCACTGCACCATAGTCCTTAAAAAGCAGTCGGAACATTCAGGGCTTAGCCCTGACATGAGAAGTCTTATTGTTCCGACTTCTGTAATAAAACTAACGGAAAGTTTGTGCTCCGGGTGGTTTTTTTTTCAGACAAATTTCGACTTTTTAACTAGCCTTTTTTGACAAAATTATTATACCATTCAAAAGCTATTGTTGTCCTGTGCTCAAATTTGAAAAAATATTTCGCCTCTGATCTTTTTTCGTAAAGTTAGGAGGTTTAAAGATTGCCACTTTGGCCAATTTGGGACAAATAACGCGCGATATGTTCCGCGCTATTAACGAGCAAGCGGAGATTTAATATGTCTTAGAAATAGTTCCAAATTGGTTGAAGTAAGCTCATTTGCCATAATATATTTAATTCCAGGAATGAAATCTATGACTTTGTATTTTATATGACGTGTTGGGGGAATTTTTTTTACAAAAATGGTCATTTTTTTTTAATTTTAGTTTTATTTTATTACATTTGATTTTTTGATGTTATTACTGCTCCATAAACCTTAAAAGGCAGTCGGAGCACTCAAGCTCCGCCCTGATAAGAGCAGTCGTGTTAAATTTGAAAATCAAAGAGGTTTTTTCCCGCCACCCTTTATTTCTAAATCCTCACTCCAAAAACAGAAAAGTACTTTTAAAAACAGGCTTATCGGAGTTTCAAGCAAAGCCTCACGACTCTCCGTAAAATACTGTAAGCAGCTCTAACGCATGCTATGTTTCCATCAATGACAAATGACAACGGACTGATTGAAAACCCATTAACGTCGCCACTTTTCGCAAATAATGGGATGTTAATAATGAATTTACATGACTTTATTTTCCTGATCAACTTATCGGCCATAACTACCGTTTTTGCTAAATGAGCCACGTCCTCGAAATAAAAAAAAAACAATCTACTATTCATGGAAGCAAATACAAAAAGGTAGAATATTTTATGAAAATTCACATTGAGGAAACGATGCAACACAATTTCTCGCGTGTTTTTTTTGCTCCAATTATAACCCGTTTGTGTGAATTCTTTGTTTTCACATCCGTTATTTCATCTCAACATGTAATTCGTAATCACTACCCTAAATTGATTTATTTGATGCGCATTTTTCATTGATGTCTGTCAAACTTTTTTCTGAACAGTGAGAAGTTCTTTCTAAAGTTCATTTATGATCGAAATCTCCGAATTATCAACTGCCAAAACTTTTATGTACTATTTGAAACGAAAATTTCTGTGGTTTTTTTTTAAAAAAATTCAGCGGTTTTTCTTTTGCTGTCATCTTTGAATCAAGAGCGTATATCTATAGACATAACCTAAGAATCGGGCTTTAGTCAAATTGAATATATACAATGCAGTCGTACTATTGCAAGCACTTTTGAGATTTGTCGAACAGAAAGGAAAATGTTTACTTTTTTTAGTCATTTCACTCGCTATGTAAAAAACTAAGGCGTGTTTTGGGTCTTGTGTCGTATTAATATTACCTGACTACTGGCCTCTATTCATATCAAAATGATTTAATTTAACGCTCACGTGATTAATGAGAACGCAACATAACTCTCAACAATAATTCCAAACTGGCCAATTTTGTAGTTTTAAAATCTGTTAGAGTTTGAGCCCCACATAACTATATTTATCAGAGGTTTTCAGGCAGCGGCGGATTTAGGGGGGGGGGGCGGACCCTCCCCCTTCAGCGATTCGACCCCATGCCAACCCAAAGGGTCCCCCTTTGTACTATTTTGAGATATCCATTTTTGCCTGACTGACCCTAAAATTTTTCAAAATTTTGCCTGCAACGCAGAAATTTCGGCAAAAAC